>NC_141147.1:135293094-135444166 GCF_053477565.2 Lygodium microphyllum
AATAGTGCATCCATGTCAGCCTGTTTAGGTGCAGTCCCACTAGACCCCATGTCAGAAAAATTGCTATAACTTTTGCTCCCAGAGTCCCATTAGTAAATTTTTTTATTCAAATAGAATTTTGATATCCCCTTTTCAAATCAAGCTATCAAGATCCCAAATCATATCATGATAGAAATTCCTACAATAGAAATTGTGAACTTGTCCTGTGAACTCCTACAACCTATAAACACCCTGTAGAAGCCCTGTTTCGCCCTGAAATGGATCTTGTAGTACTTGTAGACCCCCCAAAAGAGCTAATAGACCTGTGACTATAGGGCACTTGTAGGTATCCATGAAACACCTGCAACTAATAGGTACATGTTGGAAAGACCTGTATATCTCTTCAAGGATGTCACAAATTGGCCCGTTTGGTACCACTAGTCTTCAAATCTTCATCCACTCTTTTCGAAGTGGTCTTCTTTGGTCCACCACATGTGGTGAGGGATAAAACCGCAAGATGGACACCTAAATGGGCTTTGAAACTTTGGAAAGTGTGCAACGTTCCTTTCGGGCTAGGTTGTGCACCCTACGGAGTCTTAAATAGCAAGGGAGGGTCACCTCTCTATTGTCTTGCTATCTCAACTGGCTTCGACCCTTTTCCTCGATCAAAATATATATGGCAAAGGTAGTATTCTAATAATCAAAGCATGATATGCATGGCTAAATCAAAATTTTTCCATTTCATGATGTGCAAGAATTGGGACGGAATAGGGCTGAAAATGAAATGGTTATAGGTAAGGAATACCTACAACAGTGACTCATTGCTTTACAATTTTTATTCCACTTACCGATTGATTTTACTTTTAGCCATATTGCAAACAATCACATCAAGCAATCAAGGTTAGGATTAGCACAAATTTTCTAACAAATGGAAGGAATTAGCAACAATTTGCTATTGATTTTTATTGAGTAAGATGAAAAGAATTCAGCATAACATCATTCAACCCTAAGTTGGGTCTATATGCATTCAATTGGCAATTCTAAAATGGGATTACTCTTGGTTCTCCCTTTTCAACAATTAGATGGCTTAAGCAATTGGATATTAAATAGATTAAGAGCAAAATTTAGAAATACCTCCTTCATTGTTGAAGTAGATGATTATGGAAGCTCCAATAACCACTTGAGACTTGAAATTCTTAATCTTCCGCTTGATGTAGCCAAGAATACCCTCAAATTGCAATTCCAATTATGAATATATAACTCATTGACTCTGATTTCTCCTTCAAGAAAGCTTCAATATCCAAAAGCTTGATAGAAGTGGTCCTTGATGTGACTAGAAATTTGAAAGGGAATCAATGATGAGCATCCAAAAGGGTAGAAGACTTCAATCCTTGATAGAGAACTCTTCTATTGAAGCATATAAGCTTGCATATGTTGCCCATACACTTGCAATGCCAAGAATAAGCCCTGTTCTTGCAAGATTGAAGCAAGACGATCAATTCTTGACAAAATCCCTTGCATAAAAAGCCTTAGGAGGCATCAAAAACCAAAAGCCCCATGATTCCATCCTTCAAAGTCCAAAAAATTTTCAATATTGATTCAATGAGTGTTGAAGAAGCTCAAGGATGCTTGATAGAACAAAAGCCCTCTGATAGTTTGAAGCAATTTCAAAGAAAACTCAATGCTATCATAAATCTGCCATAGCCAGGTTTGAAAAGCTCAAGAATGATCAGGGAAGTGTGAAATAACCATGTATGCTTGTTGAAAACCTTGAAGAAGGATTGCTAAAGCTTGTTGTGCCATATCGTCATCAAAATATTGCAAATTTTCGTGAAGGAGAAGAGGAGGAAATCAACGCAAATAGCTTCGCTTGTCTTGGAAGATGAAAATTACCTAGACTAAGCAATAGGCTACTCTAATGAAGCTTATGGCATAAAGATTCAGGCTCTTGTGTCTCATCTAGGAATAGTGATCATTGACAAAAGATTGAAGTAGTAAAAGCCATGGATTCTTGGAAAAAAGCTTGAGAAGAGGAGAGAGAAAGTCTGCTTCTCAAAAGTAACTCTTCTTTTACATCATTTAGTTTTGTCCAAGAATACTCCAAAATGACTTTCAAATGGACCATGACTTGCTAAAATGGCCTTGAGCCTACCATTTTCCTTCCAAACTTCTTCAAATTCTATTAACTTGGTCCTGACTTGCTGAAGAACACTTTCATTATCACGGTTTAAACTGTGTAAACATTGTGACCAGATTTTTGGTCTCCCAATTACCCTATAACCATGTTATGATTAGACCCCCAAGAAAATGACTTGCCACATGGATCAAAAACCATGCTCTAATACCAATGTAATATACTAGTTCTCACAGCAAATCAAGTAATTGAAAATTCATGAAACACACCATGTTTGCAAGGAAGCCATAGCCAAGGTAGCTAGATATGAAATAGTATTTTCATGGAAGGCTGAGAATCATAGATGTATGTTGCAACATGAATAATCACCTCATGTTAAGGTGGGACATTGTATGTATCCTATATCTTGGTGGCTAAGAGCACGCACTCTCTTAGTTGGTTGGAGGAAGGAACCTCAAAGCATGTATTGCTTGAAAATGGCAAAAAAATCATTCACATGTTACATCTCCACCTTTCATACTTAACCCTAGCTTACCCTAGACTAAGGAATTTATGATTTATTACAAAATGAGGCTTAAACTTAAGATTGAGCCTCACTTGCTAGTATTAAACTAGCATATGGACGTGAGGTTCAATGCTTTCTTTACATTTAGGATTAGTTGAAGAGAGCCTAATATTTATGTTTGCAAAGATTGCTTTAGTACACACATTAAGAAGAGTAAGGAAACAAAATGTATATATGCATTTCTAAGCTTTAGCAGACAACCAAAAGAGTACCTTCCAAGATTCAAAGTCCCTTTTGGTTTGGTTGGCACCAAGTGGAGGTTTAGAAGGACAAAAATTTTCATTCCATTGTCCATGCTTGCATTAGTTGATCAAGAAAGGGCTTCGGAGTTTTGCATTAACTTGGCAATAGATATGTTCGCATCTTTGGAGATCTCTCATGACATCTTGGGAGGAAAATTGAGAATTATCTTAGATCTCCTATATCTGAATTGATGTTGCAATTGAGGAGTCACCTTTGGAAGATTTTCATTCTACAATCATTTTCCAATACTAATGGAGTACTGACTAGAGATTATCATTGCAATAGTCAACCTTATGTATATATTCTCTTACACATTTGTCAAAGGGAAGTTTACTAGCTCAATCAAAGGGCATCAATATTGCCAAAATCTCTTCTTGCTTTGTACAAGTCCTCATTGAAATCTAATGTTGGAATATTAACCCAATCCACCTTTAATTGTCTATACACATAGTTTGAAGGAGTAAGGAAACATCTCATCACATCAATGTGGAAGACATCATCTACACCAAAAGGATAATAAGCTTGCTTTGAAGCCTTGTTATCTTGATTTGAAGCCTCCACTACTAGCAACTCCTCATAAAAAACATCATCATCTTTTGAACCACTTGCACTCTTGTCTTTTTGCCTCTTTGGTAACTTCTCTTGAACATGTTCAATACTAGAAGCATCATTTGCCTTTCTCTTTTGATCGTGAGAACTTACATCTCTTGCTTTGGGGAACCTACTTTGCCATCGCCTTCAATTTCACTTGCATGAGGGACTTTAAGCACCTTGTTTTCTTCACCTTCCTTCTCACCATGCTTTGAAGAGCTTGCATTTGTTGCGATTACTCTACCTTTCTTCTCCACATCCTTCTTAGCTTGAGTCTTTGTGTCTTCTTCCTGGGATGAGCCTTCTTTTGTAAATCCAAGGCCCTCTTTGCTTGCCTCTCCACTTTCACTAGGCCTTCCAAAATATTGACCCCTAAATCTTCTTCATTGGGGAAGTTGATGATTTCCAAACCTAACTATACTATAGAATTTTCCTTCCCTTGTTTACTACCACTCATGTCTCTATTGGACTAAAAGTATCCAATGATAAGAAAAACTTATTTGCTTTTGTGGTCTCTCCTTCTATAGTACATTTGCATGTAAAGCACGGGATTACTATCCCATCCACATCATCTTTGGCAACAACAACAACCCCCCTATCTCCATATATCATATCACATAAAGAAAGGTAGAGATAAAGGTCACCTTTGAAGTTTCCACTGACATCATAGCTATCCATAAACCACTTCATTGCTTCTTCTTTAGTCATTTCATAAGTTTTATCCACCTTGATTCTAAGAATGGTGCTTTTTATTTGACTCATTATTTCAAGAGCATCCTATGTAAAGACTTTTCCATATATGATTGAAAGGTAGCTGCTATGTTGATGCTAGAATCTGTTTCTGTGAAAAGAAAGGAGTATTTAAAGCTTTACAAACAATCTTGGCTATGACTCTTCTCCAACTAAATAAAAAATCTCAAAATACAAAACTTCAATGTAAGATGCATCTTGTGAGGATCAAGTTCAACCATGTAGGTTTAGCTAGCATTGAGATTTAGCCTCACTTTGTAGTTTTACCCTTGCACATGAAGATGAGGCTCACTTGCTACTTCTATACTAGCGTGCAGAGGCAAGGCTCAAACTCACATTTGAGCCTCACTTGTAAGCTCTAGTGTAGCACATGGAGCTAAGCCTCACTTGTAGAGGGAGGTGAGGCCCAGACTCAAGTCTGTGCCTTAGTTGCTAGAGCAACACAAGCACATAAAGAGAATGCTTTGTGGAAGCTCACTTTCAATCTCTACCCTTAACTATGAATGTTAGGCTCAAAAGTTTGAGCCTCACTTGCTATTACTGCACTAGCATATGGAGGTAAGGCTCGATCTTAAGTTTGAGCCTCACTTGATAGCTCTATGGTAGAATATGGAGATGAGGCTCCAGCAGCTTAAGCCCACCGAGCCTCACTTGCTATCTCTACACTAAAACAAGGAGGTGAGGCTCAAACTTAAGCTTGAGCCTGACTTACTTCTGCTATACTAGTAGAGGGAGGTGAGGCCCAAACTCAAGTTTTTGCCTTAGTAGCTAGAGCTACACTAGCACATGAAGGGAATGCTTATTCGAGGCTCACTTTTTGGCTCTGCCCTTGACCATGAATGTGAGGCTCAATCTTAAGTTTGCATAGCCTCACTTGGTACTTCTAAGCTAGCATACGTAGGTAAGCCTTGATCTTAAGTTCAAGTCTCACTTGTTGATTCTACACTTGCACATGAAGTTGAGATTGGACAAGCCTCGCTTGTTGGTTTCACACTAACAATTAGAGGTGAGGCTTTAACTTAAGTGGCTCATTGACTAGGGTTCCATTAGCACATGGAGTGAGGCTCAAAATTTAAGTTTGAGCCTAACTTACAATTATAAACTAGTTGGGACTAGTAGATTCAAAGTTAGGTTTTATATTTGTGTTATTTTGATCCCTTAATAGCTACAATTTGTTGTTGAGGCTCATACATAGGCTCGAGCCTTACTCAATTGATATTGAGTCTCACTTTCCAATTCATATTACCTTAATACAAGATAACACTTTTGAGTTTGAGCTAGTATAGAGATATTGAAACTCCCAAGCCTCACTTAAAAGTGTAACAAAACTAGTTGTGATTGCCCAAAAGTTAGTCATATAGTGTGGGAGCTTCACAAGGCAGATGCTGGAAGACATGGATGATCAAATCAAAACAATAAGACAAGACATTCAAGCTGCCAAGGATAGACAGAAGGCTTACGCTGACTTGAAATGGCAAGATAGATCCTTCGTTGAAGGTGATATCGCCTTCATCCGTGTAGGCCCTAAAAAGAGTTCACTGTCCTTGGGAGAGTACAAGAAGCTAAGTCCAAGGTATTGTGGACCTTATAAGTTCACCAAGTGTCTAGGGCCTAATGCTTACAGACTACAGTTGCATGTAGCTCTAAAGATTCATAATGTATTCCACCTTAGCCTATTGAAAAAATATCTACCTAATCCGAATCATGTACTTGATGATTAGCAAATTGTAATGCCTAGCCAAGGAGTCCTTGAGCTATGGTCTGATAGAATCCTAGATGTTAGAAAGATGCATTTGAGATCAAGGACCTTAAGAGAATACCTCATCCAATGGAAAGATTATCCAGAAGAGGATGCCACCTGGATGGATGAAGATACTCTCAACCAACAATACCCCTAGGTCTTCTCGAGATGAGGACATCTCGATTCCTCTAAGGGGAAGAGGATGTAATATCTCCCCCCCCCCCCTTGTGGTCTCCAGTAAGCACACCCCCTGGTCGAGAGAGAGAGAGAGAGAGAGAGAGAGAGAGAGAGAGAGAGAGAGAGAGAGAGAGAGAGAGAGAGAGAGAGAGAGAGAGAGAGAGAGAGAGGGAGAGAGGGAGAAGAAGAGAAGAAGAAGAAGTGAGAGAGAGAGGAGAAGAAGGGGAGAATAAGAGTGAGAGAGAAGGAGAAGAAGTGAAGAAGAAGAAGAAGAAGAAGAGGGAGAGAGAGAAGGAGAAGAAGAGAAGAAGAAGAGGGAGAGAGAGAGAGAAGGGAGAAGAAGAGGAGAAGAGAAGAAGAAGAAGAGTGAGAGAGAGAAGGAGAAGAAGAGAAGAAAAGAGAAGAAGAAGAAGAAGAAGGGAGAGAGAGAGAGGAGAAGAAGGAAAGAAGAAGAGTGAGAGAGAGAAGGAGAAGAAGAGAAGAAGAGAGAAGAAGAAGAAGAAGAAGGGAGAGAGAGGAGAAGAAGGAAAGAAGAAGAGTGAGAGAGAGAAGGAGAAGAAGAAGAAGAAGAAGAAGAAGAAGAAGAAGAAGAAGAGAGAGAGAGAGAGAGAGAGAGAGAGAGAGAGAGAGAGAGAGAGAGAGAGAGAGAGAAGAGAGAGAGGAAAACTTCTTTTTTTTCCCCTCCTTAAAGAGAGGATCACACACCCCTCTATATTGCCCAAAATACACCCCTCCCCTTCGTTATCTCTTCCTCCACTCAAGGAGAGGCGGCGAATCTTGCATAGGAGAGCGTGAGAACCCCATCACTCGTACACGCGTCTTTGAGTATGGCCCCGAAGCGTAGTTCCACAAAGATGGCCGGAAACCCTACAAGCGTGGATGGAGGTTCAAAACAAGGTGGCACCGCAACTGGGAATGGTTCATCAAGCATCAACACCACTGGAATCATGGCATCACTCCAAACCCAGATGTGAACTTAGCCGAGATGTATCTAACAAGCAGGATAATTTCCATTGTAAGATGTCATCATAATAGGTGGAATTGATTAGACATTGCATCCTAAACTGCCAAAAATTCATGCATTAAATGCATTGCTATTTGCACAAGTTCTTGCCTAAAATGCATTTCAAAGGACATTGAAAGAAACAAAGTGCATGTCCATATCGCAAGATGAATTCTAAGGTACATGTAAGAATATGCTGAAAAGATTAAAGTGCAGCTCGGCTCATACAATGATCACATAAGGTTAGATCATTCAAGAAGGTTTTAGATCTTGTAAATAATTACATAGGGGATAATGTAAGATTGCATGCATAGAAAGTACCTTCGCATGTGTGGCATAAAATATCATGTGGATTATATCAAAATTGTAAGCATTGAAAGAAGGTATGGCATTACGTTGCGTGCATTAAACTTGTTGGGAAAATTCAACGTTGCTTGTAATTTACCAAATGGGGCTGAGGTCCATGAATCCCATGACAAAGTCCTTGGTGACTTCAAGATGGATAGGTAAAAGCTTAAGCGCCTATGACCATTATTAAGAGGGCTTAAGAAGATTACACTTAAGTCGGAGTAGGATTTGGTCTAAACAGAACCATCTTGACCAACCATGGTCAAGGGAATAGACAATCTTGATTAATTATGATCAAAGATAAATGTACATAGGTGTTGGGGGTAAAGGCGCCTCCGCCGTGCCACCCCGTGTATTACTACACTGACAGTACCCGCCACTGCACACTGTAGGTGGCGGGCGCCCGTCACGTCACTTTATTCTTTATTCTTTTAGTGACAGTTTGAATAAAGGAAGTCCCGGTCACACATTGTGACTGTTGGAGTTCCCATTTCTTGTCTCTCTCTTTCTTGCTCTTGCTCTCCCGCCATAGCTCACGTGCAAGCTTCGATCCTTCTCACCTTTCAACTGGTATCAGAGCTTGGCATTCTCTCGCTCGAGCTCGACTCGGTGCTTCCCGACCTTCGCATCGACTCGCTTCATGCATTGGGTCTCCATCCCGGCAGCCATAGCCGACCTCTCGAGCTCCCGACTCTCCCCGGCTTCCCGAGCTCCATCCCGGCCTTCTTGAGCTTCATCAAGGCCTTGCCCTTGAGGTATTTCTTCAGCATTTGCAGGCATTTGAGTGTATTCTCAGTTTGAAACAGGGCAGGAACAAAGGGCAGCCACTCTTCTTGAGCTCCATAGCTCATATCTTCCCTCCCCTTTGCATTGGGCCTTCATGGCTTGGTATGTGCCTACCTTGGGCCATCATTGAGCCCCTCCACACTCAACATTCAGCCACGTGATTGGCAGCAGCACTCCATGCCTCAACACACTGAATATGGCGCCCATTTTCAGACTTTGACCTCCACGTTTTACAGTTGAATGCTTTGTTGCTCATGGAGCACTCATCATTGGCCTATTTGGAGGGCATTTGAGCCATTTTTGGATGTCATTTTAATGCTTTGGCTTGACATTGAGGTTAGGAGCTGATCATTCTCAGTTTTGAAACTGTCATTTACTGCATAACAGTGCTCGAAACAGGGCAGCACCCCTAACATTGACATTTGTTGCTTATGCCTCATTCCATTGGAGCTATTTGATGCCCGTATGCGGTCTACTTCCTACCCGGATGTATTGGGGATGTATGCATTTGGTTTGACCATGATTTTGGCTTGAATTCGGGGCTGAAATCTACTGTTTAGAACAGTAAATACATGCTGGAATAACAGTGGGCTGAAGGTACTTTACATGCTTTGGCACTTACCTACCGATACCGGATGTATGCTTTGAGCTTTGGCATGATGTCTCTGACATTTGGGGACGACTTGGAGCATATGTATGAGATTATGGGATGCTTTTGAGCTTCGCATTAGCTCCGTCTTCACTGGCATTTGGACCGACTTGGCATGCTCGTGGACCGCCTATGCCTCATGTCTCTGCTTGACAGTTAGGCTTTTGCATTACATGCTTTGGTTCGTGACATATGCTATTTGGTTCGTGTATGCCATACCGACATTTGGAGCTTGGATTTGGATGTATTTGAGCATTCCCGACTTACTTGATCATTGATCTTGGTTGCTATTTGGATGTCATTGAGTTGACCGAGAGCTTATTTGGGCTTATGTATTGCTTCATGGTTAATACGACCGATGCTTCATGTATGTCATGCTCTCTTGGATGCGCTTGATGCATTGACAGGGTCACTTATCACTGGTGCTTTCTCTTGGGTTGTTTGAGCTTCTAAGCTCACTTTGTACGCCTTTTGTGCCAGTGGGAGCATTTTACATGTTTGCTTGACCTTTGACAGTTGCATGCTATTGGAGCACTTACATGTATTTGGAGCAGTTTATGTCTTGAGCAGCTACATACGCATTGAGACTTTGGGATCATACTCCGATCTTTATGGATATGCATTGATGTACTCTTGGTTCACAGGATGCTTATGAGCCGAGTCTCATATTTGGAACTTTCTCTTTGAGCAGACACCTATTTGTGTCAGGTTTTGGCAGTTACATGAACACTTTGCCTAGAGTGTCTGGGGGTGTGCCTTTCACTGGCAGATGTTATTTTGACATGCTTCGGTGTTGAGCTCATGTTCTTTTCACTGTCATTGGCCTTGCTTATGTCCGTTTCATGCCAGCTTTGGACCTAGCATTGTTTGCTTGACATTGGATCCTATTTTGGGACAGTTTGCTCTCTAGATTGCATACCTGCAATTTATTACAACCAGCAGTTATTGGTGGACTGAGGTGTACTTTTCATGCTGAAATATCCTGATTTGGTGTACCGCACCTAGTACTAAGTGGGCAGCAACTTTTGGCACACTTTGCTCGCCTTTGGACCCCGTTTTGGTCATTTTTGGGCATTTTTTGCAGTAAAACAGCTAGTAGTTTTACATTGTCTGTGCATTTCCAGCCTGCATTATGGCGTCCTCTTCGACTGATAATGCCATATTTAACATCACAAAGTTGGATGGTACCAACTACTCTTATTGGAAGAGTCAAATTTGGCAGGTCTTGGTGCAAAAATCTCAGATTAAGCCACTTCGGTTGAGTGGGGAGCAGCCTGAAACTATGGACAATGACGACTGGCTTGAACTTGATGAGCTATGCAAGTCCACGATTGTATTGTCTCTCACTGAACAGGTACATTATAATGTATTTGAGGAAGCACAGAGTGCATGGGATCTATGGAATAAGATCAAGAATCTTTATGATAAGAAAAGTCCGGCGAGTTAGATGTACTGGTTGAAGCAGCTTATGGATCTGCGCATGAAGGATAATGCGACTATGTCTGCTCACTTGAGCCAGTTCCATGCTATACTGAAGAACCTGACTTTGCAGGATATCACCTTTGGAGAGGAAGTAACTCCTCTTTTATTGCTTGGGACTCTGAATGAGTCATGGGATGTATTCCGCACTGCTCTTTGTGCCTCTAGTGCTACTCTAAAATTGGCAGATGTTGAGAGTGCTCTTCTTCAGGAAGAGGTGAATCGCAAAAACTTGGATGCCTCTCGTGGTAGTCATGCTTTGACAGTTAGAGGCAGGAATGACAGGTATGACCGTGGTAATGGCCGAGGCCGTGACTCGCAGAAGGGTCGGTCTAAATCTCGTGGCAAGTCGCGTAGTAAGTCGCGTGGGCACAATGCAAATGTCACTTGTCATCATTGTGGGAAAAAGGGCCATATTAGACCACAGTGTCATGAGTTGTGCAATGAGAAGCGCAAGGATAAGGGGAAAGATAAACTGCAGGAGAAGTCCTCTGATCGCAGCATAGTACCTGCGAAGTCCAGCGTCAAGATTGAGGAAATTAATGTCACGCAGACTGAGGAGTCCGATGGTGGTGATGAGTTTATACTTGCAGCTAGTTCTTCTGATGCTTCACACTTGACTGAGACATCTAGTATATATGCACAGTGCTGGTTATTGGATTCAGGTGCGTCCTTCCATGTGACGCCTTACCGTGAGTGGTTTCACTCTTACTGTATTGTATCTGGATCAGTCAGACTTGGAGATGACAGGTCTCTTGATATTGTGGGCTGTGGAGATATTCAGTTGTAGTTTTCCACTGGCAGTTCCTTTTTGCTCAGGAATGTACGTCATGTACCTGCGCTTACGCGCAGTCTTATGTCTGCAGGACAGTTGGATGATGCAGGGTTTCATGTCTGTTTTGGGGATTCTACCTGGAAATTTACCAAAGGCAGACTTGTGCTTGCTAGAGGCGCCAAGGCTGGCAACCTCTATCCTCTTGTTGTATCTGGGTCTTCTGTAGACCATGTTTTGGCAGTGGGCTCTATCCCACATGTATCACTTTGGCATGCCCGTTTGGGGCATATGTCTTTGAAGGGAATGAAAATGTTATCTGATTTGCAATATCTTCCGCCTTTGGACTATGCACGTTTTGACTCGTGTGATCATTGTCTTTATGGTAAGCAGAATAGGTCTACGCATAAGAAATCGGGTAGGCCACGCATGAGTGAGCCCTTGGCATTGGTGCATTCCGATGTTTGTGGGCCTATGCCTTGCATGTCTATGGGTGGCGCGAAGTACTTTGTTACCTTCATTGATGATTTTTCTAGGAAAGTGTGGGCTTATCCCATAAAGCAAAAGTCCGATGTCTTGGCAGTCTTTCAGCGTTGGCTTGCTCTTGTTGAGAACCAGACTGGGTATAGGCTGAAATGCCTTAGGACTGACAATGGGGGAGAATACGTCTCACGTGCTTTTGAGCAGTTTTGTGATGACAGGGGTATTAAGCGTCAGTTGACCGCCCCTTACACCCCACCCCAAAATGGCTTGGCTGAGCGCATGAACAGGACTATTCAGGAGCATGTGCGCTCTATGCTTAGCCATGCAGGCCTACCCCAGAGTTTTTGGGCTGAGGCAGTTAGTACGGCAATGCATGTCATAAACTGATCACCTTCCAGTGGATTGGATTTCCAGGTTGCAGAGGAAGTTTGGGCTGGTAAGCCACCCTCTTATGCGCATCTCCGTGTCTTTGGATGTGAGGCATTCTGCCATGTGCCCAAGGACAAGAGGAGTAAATTGGATCCAAAGAGCATTAAATGCATATTCCTTGGCTATGGGGAGTCAGGAGAGATGGGCTATCGCCTATGGGATCCGCAGGCACGGAAAATAGTACGCAGCCATGATGTCGTCTTCCATGAAGACAAGATGCACAGGTAGCCTGAGAAGGTGGTTGAGATCCGCAGAGTGATCTTTCAGGAGGAGCCTAGAGCTCCAGCATAGCCAGTAGTACAGCCTGCAGCAATTCCTCCACAGGGCCAGGGTGTTGGACAGGCAGTTAGACAGGCAGCAGAGCCTGCGGTGAGATGGTCTGCTAGAGACAGACGTCCCTAGACAGATTTCAGCCCTCTATGCATTATGTTTTGGTTACATATGCAAGAGAGCCTTTCACTTATGATGAGGCTATGCGCAGGGGTGACAGTCACTCCTGGGAGAGGGCTATGCAGTTTGAGATAGACTCCTTGCATAAGAATGAGACTTGGGATTTGGTTGCCTTGCCTAAGGGCAAGAAGGCTTTGCCATGCAAGTGGGTGTACAAGCTGAAAAGTACCCCTGGACACCCCAAGCTGGCATACAAGGCTAGATTGGTAGCAAAGGGTTTTAAGCAGGAACATGGTGTGGACTTTGATGAGGTCTTCTCTCCTGTGGTTAAGATGACCACCCTGTGCTTAGTCTTGGCTTTGGTTGCACAGCTTGACTTAGATCTATATCAGATGGATGTCAAGACGGCTTTTCTACATGGGGACTTGCATGATGAGATCTATATGGATCAGCCTAAGGGCTTTGCAGAACCTGGCAGGGAGCACCTAGTGTGCAAGTTGAAGAAGAGCTTGTATGGCTTGAAGCAGGCACCTAGGGAATGGTATCATAAGTTTGATGCCTTTATACAGTCACAAGGCTACAGCAGGAGTGCTATGGATCCGTGTCTTTACACGAAGAAAGCCCGTGATGGCAGTTTGCTTATCTTGGTACTCTATGTTGATGATATGCTGATAGCAGGGAAAGCTCATGATGAGCTAGATGCTCTTAAATCTCAGCCAATGTGGTTCTCACACCAACTCTGTTCAAATTGACTTCGGCCCTTTGTTAGTCGCTTTAATTGCTCTAACTCTAAGAGATTTGGTTGGTAGAGCGCATCATTGAATGTGACAGTTAAGTGCAGTTCGTCGGCTTCCTCGCCAGAGATGAGTCGCATGCATTCATACAAGAGCCTGTTGTAGTGCTCATCGAGATGTTCTTGCTCTTCCCAAGATAAGGAAAATGGCAAGTATTCTTCGAGCTACTCTTTAGGGAATGCGTGCATGTCTGCCAAGACATAGACACGTGCGAACACTTTGAGCTTACCATCCAACTCAGTTAAGCATTCGGTGACACTTCTATGTTCAACAAGGGCTTGCTCGGTTGCTATCTCATGCAAGGTTCTAGGAGTTTGCCCGGGTTTTAGCATAGCTGGGGGCTCCAGCCTAGATGCGCAAGTTTGGCCAATGCTAGGATTTCTCATGCTCTTGGGATCTCCATGTGTCCCCTGAGGCTTCGTTATTGCGTCATGGTTCTCCTTGGATGTGACTGGTATAGGCTTGTCACCCTGTTGTGACAATGTTATGTCCACTCTTGATTGGTCAATGCAAGTTCCATTGTCAGTGGATTGAGCGTTGCAAGTAGCCGTTGATGGTAACGACTGCTTTGATTTTTCAAAGCACGCGGATGTGTCTGAGGTTTCACCAGTATTAGGAGAGGCATCAATGGGTTCATTGGTTGGTGGACTTGATGCTTTATTCATCAGCTCTCCAGCACTCTTCGTCTCAATGTTCTTGGGATCCACAACCACCTACAACTGTTGTTGTTTTCGTTGTTTTCTCCTCCTTTTCTTGGTCAGTGAAGGTGCATCTCTCAACGACTCAGGACCCTGGACTAGATCAACCGTTTTTGTGCTTGGTCGGGCCTTAGCATTTACTTTCTCTAGTGTGTCCACATGGGATATAGCTGTGGCTTGCTGATTAGCCTCGCCAGGTTGTGAGGGTACAACTGTCTCTCTTTTGGGAGAGTCTAGCTCTTCAGCAAATTCCCACGTGTTTAGCTTCCCCAGCCTAGGCTTTAGGCACTTTGGAAGTGCTAGAGTTGTTAGGGAAGTTGGTTGCAACACCTCCTTCACAGGTAAACTACTAAGGACACGTTCCTCAAGGGGCATTGTCACAACCAAGGGCTGTGACTGCTGTGATCCCTGATTGGGAATAGTAGCAGCTAGTCCAGTGAGCTGGCTACTCTCGGTGGATTGCTGTGTCAGATCTCTAGGCAAATCACAAGTGGTCGTGTCTTTTGTTGCTCTTTGTGCATTCAGTTGTGCAGGTTGAGTAGCGGCACGAGGTTGCTGATGCCGTGCTTCCCATGTCCATTTAGGTGAAGAGGGTGTAGGAGATTTGGGACTCCTACGTGGGCTTGGCACTGGACTGGAGAGTTTGTTCGTGATTGTTAGACGATTCTGTCATTAGCTTTGTTGAGCAATCAGCCTTATCATGAGCGATGTTGTGCCTGTGTGTTCATTATCCTCTTGGGAAGTCAAAGGCTCCTTGGACACTAGTGGACCTTGTGCACGCTCGACAGTTACCTCCGATATCTACTTGCTAAGCACGCTAGGCTGAGGATCTAATTTTTGATAGGTCATGTTTGGTTTCTTGATTTCAATCATGAGGGGCTCAATCGCTCCACTATTTTTGGTTCGAGACTTGGATTTTCATTTAGGTTTCCTCCTACGCCTCTTTGCTTTTGAAATAATTTGGGCTTCTGGTAGAGGTGGTTTAGTAGGGGGTTTTGGTACCCAAATCCATCGGTTCCTTGCATAATACCCTTGAGCACGAAGCAACGCCTTAGATATCCATCGTGGCGTTGTGCTAGCTTTCCATTGATGCCTTCATCTATAAGGTTTGGGATTCTTTCGTGGTCTTCTACGATATTTGTAAGTCCAAACCCTATCCTTGGCCTTGTCTCCTAACCTTTTTGTTTCAAGTATGGCCTCACTCACTGGTTCTCTCTGTTCAACTTGCACTTGAATCAACTCTTTCAACAACTCCTTGCTCTCATTACTAGGCTTGCTTGGTATGTCAGAATGCTCCTTGCCCTTCCCTCGAGGTTTGATGAGGTCACCCTTGCTAAAGGTTGTGACTATCCTCACATCCGGTAGTGTCAGGTGTATCCTCTGTGCTGCATAGTCAGCCTCACATTTGGTCGCCCTTTTGAAGGGTCTTCCCAGGAGGGTTTCCTTACCATATTTAGCACTATTTGGAGTAACATGAAATAAGATGGACAAGCTTTCAGTTTCAATTGTTGCAAGGATATTGCACTTTTCTATGAGTGCTTGTGGAGGTCCTCCATAAGGGCTAAGAGTTGCATTAGTCGATGTCAGCTCTGGTTGGCCTAGTAGGGTCCATGCCTCATAGGTCAAGATATTAAAATCTGCTCCTTCATCGATTAGAGCATCGATAGTATGCTCTCTTTTCGCGGTGAGTTTGACCCTAAGATAAGCAGGTGGTACCATGTCTTCATCTTCCGGGTCTTGGCTTGTAAATTTAAGCCTTCTGATGAATGCCCTTGAGTCCCCAACTGCACGGCCAGATGTGGATTCTCCACTGATGTCTTGGCTCATCCGTGTAGTGCTATTCAAGGAGCATCTATTGTCAGGACTGTCATATCTAGTCATTCTCGCCATTATAGCTCGATGTTGTTGCTTTCCGCTTTGACTAGATGCAGTCCGAATGCAACACGTATGTGTTCTTGCAATGTGGCCTTCTTGCCCTTGTTGGCTAGGTTGGCCCATTGAGGTTCTAGGGTCTCTGCTTCTCTCGGTTTGAGTATGGGCTTTTGTTTGCTCTTTTGTTAGTGAGAATCCATGTTCGTGTAGAGCCGTTACTACACTAGGGTCAATTTTGGAGGACCTGTCATGGCGTGTGGTTTCTCTCCAACCTACTTGGGGGAGGTGCAGAGGGGGCAGAGCCCCCTCTGCAGGGGTCCCGGGGGCAATCCCCTCCCCAGCCCGCAGGGCTGTTACGGTAAATGCCATACGTGATTTGAGGGACCGTTTACAGCCAAATTTTGGACTACTTGCTCTCAGGTTCAACCCAATGCTTGATCTATGATATGGTTTCGGCTCTATGTGGTCCCTTGGTCAATCTTACTGTCTTCAGGTTAAAATTTGAGGAAATCTAAGTTCGGCCCACAAGTCCGAATTACAGGGGCCGAATGGCCGATTCGAACTGTCCGAGGGCCGAGTAGAAGGGGCCGTATGTAATAGGTCCGAATGTCAAATTCGGCCAGTCCAAGCCTAGATGTCCGAGGGCCAAGTCAGGAGGGCCAAGTCGAGTGGTCCGAGGGCCAAATTCCAAAGTTAGTTTGAATGCTCAATTTGGATGGGCCAAGCGGTGGGTGTCCGAGTGGTAGTGGGCCGAATGGTCTGAGGACCAAGTGGCCGAGGGCCGAATCGAGTGGTCCGAGGGCTGATTCTGGGACTCAGCCCAAAATCACCGTCACTCGGACATGCCAAGCGCGGCGTATTTTTTTGCTGGACCTTACGAAATTCACAGTGCTGAGTGTTGGAGGCCTTCCCCCTAGTCAAGCAGCTCCAGATCCAACCTACTCATGTAGGGGAAGGTGTAGAATTACCTGGGCTGGGCAAATATCTCTCGGATGACAAGATTGAAGCGGATCCACTCACGAAACTTTCTTCTTCTCTCTTGCTCTCCTGAAACCCTACAATGCACAATATGGCCTTTCTTGCCACTCTTGGCCCCTTATCACCCTATCCAGGCCTGCACTCACCTCAACATTGCCTCCCTTACTAACATTTAACCCAAAATTTTGTTTCTTGCCCTTCTTTTCCCTGTTTCAGCGTGTTATACAGCAATAGAAAATCCTACTGTTTGCTCCAAGTTTTGCTCCTATTTTTCCTAAATGCAGAAAAATAAAAATACCTACACTACTCTATCTCACAACATAAATCTCAAAAAAGTAAAAAAACTACTTGCCAAGGAGATCGAATACCATCTTCAACCCCCCTCACTTCCTACCTATCTCAAGCACCAGTTCGGGGAAAGCCCTTACTTCAATGCTCGATTCAAAGTGCGCAAGTGCTCAAGGCCTGAATCCGTAGGTCTCAGCAAACGGAAACAAAATGTGAGAGCTTTCGCTCAACCGTCAAGACCCACAGACCACTTATTGTTTCAAGAGTTCCAAGCCGAGCACTAATGGCTACCTCTCACATAGCCGACGCGCCATCCATATCTACGGGTGTAGTGAGCTTACCTCCATGCCGTTCGAGTTACCTCCTCTCCCGCGTACTCCGGTAGATCCACGGTCCAAGTGTAAGCTTCAAGCAAGCTCCATCCTCAAGCTCCACGCTCCAAGCTCCATGACTGCGAGCGAGAGAAGAGAAGAGAAGAGAAGAGAAGAGAAGAAGAGAGGAGAAGATGGAGTGCTTCTCCACCCCACGGTCCCTCACCCTCACACATTCACTCCCTCTCTCAAGCATAAGCTCAAGCAAGCAAGAACAAGAAGAAGAAGAAGAAGAGGAGAAGGAGAGCCACTTTTTGCCACACACAAGAATGAGCTTCTCATTCACTTTTCAACTTTATATACAAAACCCTAAATCCCTTTTTGGGCGGTCATCTCTTTTTCCCATTTTTTACATGGCCGGCCGTGGCCTAGGCCCTTTTCCCATTATCCCTCTATCTTTCTAGCTTTCTTTCCACTGCCCATCTACATTTACAAATTGCACGAGTGAGAGCTCAACGCTCCTTGAATTAAACCATGATGCGCTTGCGCTCTTTTACAAAAGTTTTGACTTGCACTTTTCCTTGTGCGCCTTTGTCTTCCGTTTCTCTTTGCCTTGGCCTTGTCTTTCTCTTCTGTTTTATCTTTCCGGATTTTTCACTGCCTGGCACTTTTTTACAAGATTTCAGGGTGCGTCTTTGTATTTTAAAATGTACCTTTCCCCTTTTCCATTTGCCTTGGCTTTTTAAGGTTGCCACTGGGCTTTTGGCCTTTTCTTCTCTTCTTTCTTCTGTGGGGCTACCTTTTTTCTGCCTTTGCCTTGCGTCTTTTTAATTTCCTTTTGCTTCCTTTGTGTTGGGGTTAACACCTTAGTAACGGACCACAAGAGTCTTAAATGGATCTTCACCCAGAATGAGCTCAATATGAGGCAACATCGATGGATCGAAGTGCTGGAAGAATACGATTTTGAAATCAAATATAGGCCTAGAAAAGAGAATGTGGTTGCCGATACACTCAGTCTCGCAAGGCATTTCTAAACTCTCCCATCTTGCAAGATCCATCAACAGCAAGGTCTCTAGCCACAAAGATATCAATGCCAAATAACCCGATTCTTGAGCTAGCAAAAGAAGAGGCATATCATGACCCAATCTATCAGAAAATGCTAAGGGAGATCCCCATCAAGAATCAAGACCCGAAGCTAAAGACGAAGTATCAAGAATTCTCTGTCAGTAGTGGGCTTCTCTACTTTAGGATAAGATTATGTATCCCTACAAGCCAAACTCTCAAGTAGAAGATACTGTGGGAAGCGCACGACTCCCCTTTCTCAAGACATCCTAGTTATGCCAAGACCCTTAATGCGGTCAGGAAGAGCTATTATTGGGAAATGCTCAAGGGAGACGTACTCAAATATATCACGGAATGTTTGTCTTGTCAACGCATTAACGTAGAACATGTCAAAATGCTTGGGAAATTGCAACCACTTGACATTCCACAAATGAAATGGGAGTTCATTAGTATGGACTTTATTGTTGGCCTACCCCAAGTTCAGGGAGGATATAACTTTATTATGGTTGTAGTAGATATGCTCAACAAGGTCGCACATCTCATCCCTGTCAAGAAGAACTATAAAGCTTCAAACATCGCAATATTATTCATTAAGGAAAATTTCAAACTTCATGGGTTACCCAAAAGAATCATTTGTGATAGTGACTCTCTTTTCACATCACACTTCTGGAGGGCTATCTTTGAGGCTATTGGAACTTAACTCTGTTTTAGTACAGCTTACCATCCCCAAACTGATGGTCAAACAGAACAGCTCAATCAATTCATTGAAGATATGCTTAGGGCATACTAGTGTCGCGAACCGAAAAAGTGGATTCAATATTTACCGCTGGTTGAGTTTGCCTACAATGCTTCTTTCCAACAGAGTATTTAGATGGCCCCTTTCCAAGCATTGTATGGGCATGATTGTCGTACCCCTTTGAACTTCTCAGATCCAACTTTGCGAGTAGAAGCTTCAAGGAAAACGCTGGAAGACATGGATGATCAAATCAAATCAATAAGACAATACATTCAAGCTGCCAAGGATAGACAGAAGACTTATGCTGACTTGAAACAGCAAGACAGATCTTTCGTTGAAGGTGATATGGTCTTCATCCGTGTATGCCCTAAAAAGAGTTCACTATCCTTTGGAGAGTACAAGAACCTAAGTCCAAGGTATTGTGGACCTTATAAGATCACCAAGTGCCTAGGGCCTAATGCTTACAGACTATAGCTACCCGCATCTCTAAAGATTCATAATGTATTCCACATTAGCTTATTGAAAAAGTATTTACCTAATCTGAATCATGTACTTGATGATCAGCAAATTGTAATGCCTAGCCAAGGAGCCCTTGAGCTATGGTCTGATAGAATCCTAGATGTTAGGGAGAGGCATTTGAGATCAAGGACCTTGAGAGAATACCTCATCCAATGGAAAGATTATTGAGAAGAGGATGCCATCGGGATGGACGAAGATACTCTCAACCAACAATACCCCTAGGGTCTTCTCGAGATGAGGACATCTCTCTTCCTCTAAGGGGGAGAGGATGTGATATATCTCTCTCTCCCCCCTCCCCCGTGACCCTTGTGCCTCCCCCCCATGAGAAACCCCTCTTGAAAATTTTCAATTTAAAAAAAATTTACTCTCCCTCTCTCTCCCCCTGCCAACTGCATGGCAAAGAGAGAGTGTGTGTGTGTGAGTAAGAGGAAGATAAGGGGGCATGCAGCCTCCCAGGTGGGAGGGGTGGTGGCCATACCACCCTCCTCCCCCTCTTTAAAAAGGGGGGCCATCATCAGAACCCCCCCCCCCCTGTGGTCTCCAGTAGGTGCATCCCCCCTGTCCGTGACACACACATAAAGAGAGAGAGAGAGAGAGAGAGAGAGAGAGAGAGCGAAGGAGAAGAAGAGAAGAAGAAGAAGGAGAGAGAGAAGGAGAAGAAGAGAAGAAGAAGAGAGAGGAACAAGAAGAAGAAGAAGGGAGAGAGAGAGGAGAAGAAGGGAAGAGCAAGAGTGAGAGAGAGAAGGAGAAGAAGAGAAGAAGTAGAAGAAGAAGAAGAGGGAGAGAGAGAAGGAGAATAAGAGAAGAAGAAGAAGAGGGAGAGAGAGAGAGAGAGAGAGAGAGAGAGAGAGAGAGAGGAGAAGAAGAGGAGAAGAAGAAAAGAAGAAGAAGAGTGAGAGAGAGAAGGAGAAGTAGAGAAGAAGAAGAAGAAGAAGAAGAAGGGAGAGAGAGAGGAGAAGAAGGGAAGAAGAAGAGTGAGAGAGAGAAGGAGAAGAAGAGAAGAAGAAGAAGAAGAAGAAGAGGGAGAGAGAGAAGGAGAGGAAGAAGAAGTAAAGAGAGAGAGAGAGAGAGAGAGAGAGAGAGAAAGAAGAGAGAGAGGGAAGCTTCTTTTCCCCCCCTTAAATAGAGGATCACACACCCCTCTATATTGCGAAAAATACACCCCTCCCCTTCGTTATCTCTTCCTCCACTCAAGGAGAGGTGCCGAATCTTGCATAGGAGAGCGCGAGAACCCCATTACTCATACGCCTCTTCGAGTATGGCCCCAAAGCGTAGTTCCACAAACATGGCCGGAAACCTTACAAGCATGGATGGAGGTTCGAAACAAGGTGGCACCACAACCGCGAATGGTTCATCAGGCAGCATCAACACCACTAGAATCACGGCATCACTCCAAACCCACGTGCGAACTTAGTCAGGATATATGTAACAAGCAAGATAATTTCCGTCATAAGATGTCATCATAATAGGTGGAATTGATTAGAAATTGCATCGTAAATTGCCAAAAATTCCTGCATTAAGTGCATTGCTCTTTGCACAAGTTCTTGCCTAAAATGCATTTCAAAGGACATTGAAAGAAACAAAGTGCATGTCCATATCGCAAGATGAATTCTAAGGTACATGTAATAATCTGTTGAAAAGATTAAAGTGCAGCTAGGCTCATACAATGATCACATAAAGTTAGATCATTCAAGAAGGTTTTAGATACTGTAAATAATTACATAGGGGATAATGTAAGATTGCATGCATAGAAAGTACCTTCGTATGTGTGGCATAAAATATCATGTGGATTATATCAAAATTATAAGCATTGAAAGAAGGTATGGCATTACGTTGCGTGCATTAAACTTGTTGGGAAAATTCAACGTTGCTTGTAATTTACCAAATGGGACTGAGATCCACGAATCCCATGTCAAAGTCCTTGGTGACTTCAAGATGGATAGGTAAAACCTTAAGCGTCTATGAGCATTATTAAGAGGTCTTATGAAGATTACACTTAAGTCGAAGTAGGATCTGTTCTAAACAGAACCATTTTGACCAACCATGGTCAAGGGAATAGACAATCTTGATCAATTAAGATCAAAGATAAAGGTACATAGGTACTACAAGGGATCTAAGAAATAACCAGCAAGTTGAATAACCAAGGACAACGGGGTTGTCCATGATCTATCTTACAAGGAGACCTAAGGTAAGGATAATTAGGGTCGGTAGGGTACAAATCCTAACCCAAAAGAAAAAGGGAATACAAGCAACCTAGCTTGCCAAGCCCTTGGGATCTTGTCAAATCACGAATGATCCTGGATAGAATGCTGGGAGCATTCTGGAGAAAGGAATCACACCTTAGCAGTTGGTCGTACAAACGACCTTTGAGATGATCGTGATTGTACACTTAGGTACATTGTTTGAATTTCTTTGTTGAAGGAACTAACTCAAGGCAAAAAACTTAATGCTTCAGGTTAAAAGCCTGGAGGGAGAGGCAGTTTCAGTTACCTCCAACTGTCTTCCTGGCCCTATCCAAGGGGGTTGTTAGCTGTGTCGGGCATGTGGACCGAACCCACCACGAGAGGTCTCTTCGTGGGTGCTACTTGGAGTGGGAGGACGCTTGGGTGCCAGGGGAGGCTTTGGTGGTAAGTTCTTGCCTTCGGATCCTGCACAAGAGGCTGATGTGACTTGAGATGGGATCTCGAGGCCCGTGTACTAGTCCGGGCAGAACTTGGAGCAGCAATCCTGTAGATTGTTGGGATAGCCTTCGGGTATGCTACTTGATGTATTCCGAGATTATGATAAATAAAGATCAGATATTTGAAAAAGGAACTTGTTTGACATTGTTTTTGTGTCAGTGCCTAAGTTACGTGAAGGAAACTGTGTTTAAATTGATTAATCAAGGAAGTTGCTTTTGCATGTCAAACATAATGTGGTAGGTAATTAGATAACTAAGCAAACCGAGGAAAGTGCGATGGATGTGACTTAAGTCTGTCCTATGGAAGGGTGGTTGCGGTTAGCTGGGAACTTTTCTGAAAAGACGAGATAACGAGATTATGAAGACCTAGTATCAGTGGAGTTAGAATCCCGATTTATGCTATTTTAGGGGAAAGGAATGGGACTATGCCTTATGGTGGCAGAAAGGTTGAGCTTCCCATCCTTCTCATTTCCCATTCTTCATGAGCCAAGTGCAGCATAAATCTGCTTCAACTCTGTTGTTCCTATGCAAAGTGGTTAATCTAGAGCTCGATGCTAGCTACTTCCTAGAGACTTTGCTGATAGGAAAGGAGCCCTAACTTCATGTCAATCCTAAGTGGGAACAGGCAGGCACTTCTGCTCCGAGCAGACTCGGAAAGACCTAGATCGCAAACCCTGTGACATTCCTTGCGAGTGCCAGGCGGCGCTTTCTAGACTCTCTTCCTGATGGGTTGCTAAGACGTGTCCCATAAGCGGACAAGCGGACACATTATAGTTGGTATCAGAGCGAACCAACGAGATCTAAAGATTACAAGAGAACTTAATGGAGGAAAGTAAAGGAAATAAGGGGATAAAGAGGGGAAGGTGAGTAGAATAGAGCAATGTTTTTTTGTTGAAAACATCTCTTTACTCACTTATGGATGCTGGGTTGCAGAGTCACGAAGCATAGAGCAAGTTCTTGGTGTTCCAAGTCATGTTCATGACCGCAATGCATGCTTCGAATTATCATCAGAGGCTTGGCATGATCGTTATTCTAGACCGCATCTATAATCCTTCGCCCTTGTATGTGGAGCGGAGATGAACGAGAGACTCAGGAATATACTACATAGCAGCCCACCAACTCATGTACCTTCAGACCAACTTGAAGAGAATCAAGTGGATGGAGGACTTAAAGATCGTGGAGCTATTCATCTTTCTGGAAGCTCACATAAACGCAACTTTGCACGTTAACAGTCGGCAAGTTAAGCAGAACAATTATGTCTATGAAGAAGTGACTCGGGTGATCTTTGCTGACAGGATCAAAGTGTTAGGGCGCTATGAGAAGAACAGGTATCAAAGGAAGAGATACCCCAAGCTTCCTATGACTTATCGTTTCCTAAAAATCCATGACCCCACTCCATATTATTATTCTGTGCCTGTAGCCGATTGTAACACAATCCTATTTTTCCCAAACTAATGTATCAATCAGCTTGTTCTACCTATCCAAAATAAATATACTCAAAGGGTTATGCCTTCATGAATAAATAAGAATTTTTATCTTGATCGTAAATGTTAGCTAAGGTGTTAAGTGATTAAATCACTTGGCTAAAAGCTGTGCTAGTCGTATTAACATAATATGGGAGCATATGATAAGATGTTAGCATAAGAATCTTATTGTTCAAATGCAACCCCAAGCGCAGGTTCCAAATACTGCACCTGCTAACCAAGCCATGCTCGCCAAACTTAAGCTTACAAGCAAAGCAAGACTTTGGTGGAAACAGTGGTACAGAGACTGAGTGATCTCGGAGGGGACACTCACTTGGGATAAGCTTAAGGAAGTCATGGGAGGGAGGTATCTGTCACCTGCCTACCACACACAGAAGATGAATGAATTCTATAACTTGAAGCAGCTAGGATTATCCCTTGAAGCATATTATTCAAAGTTCATTTCACTCCTAAAGTATGCACTCCCAATGGATATGACACAACAAATGTCAAAATTCTGTGTTGCGTTGAATCCACCCATAAACACTCAATTGGAATCAATGCGCTCAACGGGCCTACAAGATGCACTCATTCGTGCTGCTCCAATAATACAGGAGGTGCAGACCCAACCAAGGTACAACAGGATTTGGCCTTACAAAGATCAGAATAAGGATATATTTATGGATCAGACTAAGAGAGTGCAGGGTCAGAATCAAGGCCAAAGAAAGAAGGCTAGAGCCAATGCTGTCAACAACTTTGTTCCAACACAAAGCAATGATCGCAACCCACGTTGCTTCCATTGCAACGAGCCTGGACACTACAGGAGGGAGTGTCCCAAGCTTAGCAGATGACATCACCAAGGGCAATTCCAAGGTCAAAATAGAGTCGCTCATGGCCAAGGAACCACCATTATGGCCAGAGGGAGAACCTCCAGTGTTTCCAACAAGGAGGTGGACAATGAAGAATATCCATCCATGGATGCTGACATGGAGAGGGCAACGGTTCACGCCACTCTTCACAAGAAGGGTCCAAATCGCCAATTCTCCGTGATTCAAACTCCATCAGAATATCAAGGTAAAAGCTTCAAAATCGTGATTGACTGTTGCAGAACACACTCTTTCATTTCACCAATCTGTGCAAAAAGATTAGAGCCACAATAGATGCACCTACTTTACTTGTGGAGTTAGCAAATGGTCGTAAAGTCACTTGTACTAGGCAAATTGCTAAGGTGGAATTCCTACTGGGTGGGAAGCCAACTTCTGTGAGATTCAGGGTAATGAACCTAGGTATCCATGAATGTTTACTCGGAATGGATTGCCTAATACCCAATGATGCCCACATCCACTGTGGGAGGGGCTAAGTCTCCTTCCGAAATTCTGAAGGGGAACTAGTCACTACTCAAGGTGAGGCTGGTAAGCCAAAAATACAGTTGGCAAAAGCAACACGGATAATAAAAGGTGTTCAAAAGGGTCTACCTGTCTATCTAATTAAATTGAATAAGCTAGATCAAAATCAGGAATCCGGAGAAGAACCTTCATGGTTAAAGAAATACGCAGACGAATTTCCTGAAGATCTGACGGAACTTCCTCCCCAAAGGGAAGTCGACCACGAAATCAAACTTGTGCCAGGAGCTGCACCAGTCGCAAAGAGGCCATATAAGATGTCCATTCCGAAAGCTATCAAACTGAAAGAGTGTAAACGCCCCGAACAACGTAGTATGCTTAACAATTATGATATTCGCTTGTTTTCGAGATTTAATATAAAAGAGAATGAACACTTAAAGCTGAAAATGAAAATTACTCACAAAATTACAGCCATGAAAATGTAAAAGTAATGGAGACAAGATTGAGGGTTGAAGATGGGGAACCCCCCCCCCCCACCCCGAAGGAATGTATTTATGCTCAACCCAAGTCCCTTAGGGAAGAGCTCAGTTACAATCAACCTGAGAGTGAGAAGAAGTAATTCTCACTCTCACAAGATCATGCAAAGATGTACAAACACACATGCATTATCTATTATGCAATGATAAGAACTGATTTCTTTACAGTATGAGAGAAGAAAAAGGGGAAATCAGCTTTCTCCATCATTGAACAATAGTACATGGATAGGGCTTGCTTCTTGTTGCTAAAATGGAACAAAGAGCTTGAAAAGGAGGTGCTGTAATGAATTTACAGGCTTGCTGTCCTGTAAAACAACAGTGATAGAAGAGGGAATATGGAGGAATTTGATAATGGAGAAGTGGGGGATGATGATGGGGATGGATGGGGCCAGTTTCTGGCTATCTGTGGGTGCTGTATAGGAGTTTACAACAAAGAAAAATGATGTTGAATGAAGAAAAACGAGCTCTTATTTATAGAGAGGGAAGAGCTAGTACAAAAGGGGAAAGTGGAGTAGCACAAGACAAGTGTCCAACCACATGTCATGAGATGTGACAAGTGGTGGGACACTTGGAAACTTGTGTGACAAGTGTCTTGACATTTGTCTCTTCTCTATGGCCTTCCTTTTTGGGTTGAATACTGTCAAGAATAGAAACAACCAAATTTAGTAAGCATAGTCAGAGTACAGAACTTACTATTTTTAGAATGACATCCCTATTTTTTAGGACTAGCATTTTTAGGCTAATTCCAAGCTCCTAAAATTTAGGGACCTCCTAAAATTTAGGGATCTCCTAAAATTTAGGGACCCCCCAATATGGGTGTCATATGAAAGCTTTTTCCGTGTACATCGCAAAAACGGTATCCGAATCTTCATGTGACTTTCCTATGCAAAGAAATGTGCATTTCAAGCTTTCAGCCCATACATGCACATTATACAAGCATTTCATGATCATGTCATCTTGTTGATTGTAACTGTCGATTCTGGTGGATCTAGCCCACACTTCAAGGCATCAATCCTTTCTGTGTGCGAGTCTAACCCTGATATGTGTGAGTTCTGGTCACAGGCGCCCAATCGGCCATATAGGTGGAAGTGTGAACTATCTTTTCTCTAACCCACCGCGTGGGTCCACCATAACCTGTGACCACTCATCAGTGGCCAGCTCCAATGCACTTTTCTTTATATCTAATCAATGCAAAGGAAATAAATTTAATAAGTCATTATATAGACAAATTAATGAAAAAGGATACAAATTCTGTTTCTATAGAGTTGTGACAGCCCTCTGGCTTTTATTCAGCTGTCCTCAGCTGAAAAGCTTCTTGATATTGCTGTAGAATATTTGGGTAATCCTTCATGAATTTTTCATCTACCCACTATGCATCTGTTGTGGGTAGATTCTTGAATTTTAGTAAGAATTTTCGTGTCACAAGGCCACTTCTCGTGGTTCGATCCTTGAGAAACAAAATCTTTTCAGGTTCCAAGAGTTGCTCTGTTTCTTCAACTTCTAGGGGATCTTCAGTAATGGATTCCTTTGGTTCTGGTCCTATGTAAGGTTTTAGCAAACTTACATGAAAAGCATTGTGTATTTTCCAATGAGTAGGAAGCTCAAGTCGATAAGAAACTTCATTTATTTTCTCAATCACTTTGAAGGGTCCAAAGTATCTACTTGAGAGCTTTGGAAAAGATGAATTTTGACCAGAACCTTGTTTGAGCCTGCTTTTATCAAACTTTAGCAAGACATATTGACCTTTTTCAAAAGCCAAAGGTCTTCTTCGTTTATCTACTTGCTTCTTTTGTCGCTCTTGGGCAACTTTGATAGTGGCTCGAACTTGATCCATTGCGGTTTTTAAATCTGAAGAAAACTCATCAGTATAGCAAAAATCTTATCTTTAGTGCGAATAATTGGAGAAGGAATCACTTTACCATGTACTATTTCATTTGCAGCTTTCCCTGTGGATGAGTGCATTGTATTGTTGTAAGCAAACTCCAATAATGGAAGATATTTCTCCCATTGTGACTTATGTTCACTAACATAAGCTTTCAACATATCCAAAAGAGTGAGATTTATCACCTATGTTTGGCCGTCAGTTTGAGGATGAAAAGTTGAGGAGAACTTTAAAGTGGTTCCCAAATTCTCAAATAAAGCAGGCCAAAAGTTACTTGTGAATTTGGAGTCTCTATCTGAAATGATCTCAGAAGGCATACCATGTAATCTGAAGATATGTTGAATGAAATGTCTTGCAGCTTGTGCAGATTTCAATGTTTTATGACATGGAATAAAATGTGATTGTTTGCTGAATCTATCAATTATGACCCAAATCATATCATGACCTTGAGGCGTTCTTGGAATGCCTGAGATGAAATCCATTGTGATAGATTCCCATGGATCTTTGGGCACTGGAAGAGGTTGCAACAATCCTGGAATCTTCTGCCTATCATATTTGGATTTTTGGCATACCAGACAAGCCTCAATGAAGTTATGTGTATCTTTTCGTAATGTTGGCCAATAAAAGTAGCGCTCAATTGCACTTAGAGTGCCTGCCCTCCCTCTATGCCCTGCATAAGGGGGTTCATGACTTTCTTTAAGCACCTTTTGTCGAACAGGAAGAGTGACACAAAGGCGATTGTTCATTAGAAGGTAACCGTCTTTGATGGAATAATCTGGATGAGAACCTCCTTGCTGTAAATTTGACCAAATTGCTGCAAAATCAGAATCTTCATCATAAGTATTCTTCATCGTTTGAAAATCTTCATAATGAGCCACTGTAATAGTTGCAATGCGAGGCACTCTAGAAAGTGCATCAACAACTACATTTTGTTTCCCTGGAGTGTACATAATTTGAAAATGAAACATAGACAAGAAATTTTCCCATCTTGCATGTTTCTCCTGCAAATGCTTTTGAGCCTTGAAATACTTCAAGCTTTGATGATCGGTTTTAATAAGGAATTCATTGCCTAAAAGATAATGTTTCCATATCTTTAAAGCATGAACCATTGTTAAGAGCTCCTTTTCATAAATGTCATACCTTTTCTCCACATCATTTAGGCGGCGGCTTTCAAAGGCTACGGCATGGCCTGCTTGATTTAGCATTGCACCAATACAATCACCGCAAGCATCTGCTTCCACCATAAATGGTTTTACCATATCTAGAATGATAAGAACAGGCCCAGAAGTAAGAGCTATTTTCAGCCTTGTGAAGGCTGCCTTCTCTTTTTCCTTCCATTGGAAAGAGATCTTCTTCTTTGTAAGGTCATGAAGTGGAGAAGCCATATGTGCAAAATGCTTGATGAAGCGGCGGTAATAAGAACATAAGCCAAGAAACGATCGCACCTCATGTACATCATGAAGATGAGGCCATTCTTGGATTATCCTGATCTTTTCAGGATCCATCTGAATCCCTTCAGAAGAGATGACATGCCCAAGGTAATTTATTTTATGCATGAAAAGTTCACTCTTTTTACCATTTACCAAGAGTTGATTTTGTTGAAGTAATTGTAGAACAATTTCCAAGTGTTGATGATGCTCCTCTTCATTCTTGCTAAAGACAAGAATATCATCAAAGAAAGTACCGACATATTGTCGATGCTCTCTAAAGATGCGCTCCATCATTCGATTAAAGGTGGCTGGTGCATTGGTTAATCCGAAAGGAACCACCAAGAATTCATAAAAGACCGTATGAAGTTCGGAAAGCAGTTTTGTGTACATCTTGTGGTATTACCCTAATTTGATGATAACCACTCTTTAGATCAATGTGGCTGAAAACCTTCGAGCCTCCTAGACGATCCAAAATGTCGTCAATTCTGGGAATAGGAAACCGATTCTTCACAGTGATTTTGTTGAGGGCTCGATAATCAATGCACATCCTGAATGTGCCATCTTTCTTTTGAACAAGAAGAACCGGTGAACAAAATGGTGAGCTACTTGGCCTAATTAGCCCACGGTTGAGTAGGTCTTTGACTTGCTTTCTGATTTCTTCTTGTTGAGGACGGCTCACACGGTATAGTGCTATATTAGGAGGAGAACTGCCCGGGATAATATCAATACGATGGTCTTCTGGCCTTTCTGGGGGAAGCTGATAAGGAAGATCTTCCGAAAAACAATATTTATACTTTTCCAAGAGCTGAAGTTGCTCTTGGTTTTCAGCATTCATATTATCTTTTACATCAGTGACATAAAGCAGACAACATTGAACACAATCCTTAATTGCTCTAGAGACTTGCATATGGCTTACCATAGGTATGGTGTCTTGAGAAACTCCAGCTTGGATCTCGTACTTCTTGCCTTTGTTGGTGAGTTCTACCTTCTTTTTCTGAGAGAAGATGGTTGAATCTACTCTATGATTCCAGGGCATGCCAAGAATCACATCGCAACCATCAAGGTCTCCGATATAGAATGTATCTTCGTCACTGTAGCCTTGAATTTGAAACTTGAGCTTGCCAATGTAGGGTATCACAGTCTTCACTGTGTCACCTTCATCAGCATTTAAAGCTTGGAGAACTTCTGCCGGAGTGTCCATCTCTTCATTCTTTAATCCAAGCTCTTTAGCTAATTGCAAGGAAATGATATTTTCATTCGCCCCAAGATCTATCGAGAATAGTGCTTGCTTACCTTGCAACTGTCCCCAACCTTTTAATAATTTGCGCATCTCTGGAGTGTGAGTTGTGTTTGCAACTACATCACTGATAGCATTGATTTTCACTGGCGACTTAGACTTGTTGTCAGAAACCTTGCTTTGTCCCTTGTTTGGACATTGGTTCGCTATGTGGCATGTTTGTCCACATTTAAAGCACTTCCCTTCTTTCATGAAGCGTTGCTTTTCTTCTTCGAAAAGTTGCCTTGCTTGTGGGTATAGATTGGAGCAAAATTGAGGAGCATTAGGAGGTGCATAGGGCTTCATCTTCTTTTGATTTGATGACTACTTTTGCCATTGTTTTTGTCCTTCACTTGGGGATGAATACTCCTCATCATCAGCTACTCTCTTCTTATCATTCTTTTGGAATGATTTGTTGCCATTGTGCTCCATTTCCCATGTCTCAGCATGGTCAATGAGTTCCCTGAGACTAGAACAATGATAATGATTAAGAGCAGTACGGAGTTTAAAATGCAAACCTCCTTGAAACTTCCTAAGCTTTTCCGAACTGCTGATCTTCTTGAAATGTTGGACCTTCAAAAGTAGCTCCCAAAATCTCTTGGTATAGTCACCAAGTGACTCATTTTTCCTTTGCCAAAGCCGATCCCATTCCATTTTTACATCTCTTTTGAAATGAACAGGAAGAAATTGGCTTTGTATCATGCAAACAAAGGACCGCCATGATTTTGGGGCAGCATGATCATATTCCAACCCCGTCCACCAAGTATGGGCTAAGTCGGTTAAATGTAAAGTTGCAAACTTAATCTTTTCTTTTTCTTTATACTTGTCACGACCATACAAAATTTGAAATTGACGAATAAACTTCAGAAGAAGATCGGGATTTCGGGAACCATCATACATACTGAACTTGATCTTCTTTTCAAGTTGAGATAGTGACTTAGTCTTCTTCTTCTTCTTATGCCTTCATCCATGCCTGGATCTTGAGGTTGAAGATGATGAAGTGCTTGATGGGGATGAAGATGGAGATGAGGGTGAAGAATGTTGACGCCTTTGACGATGATGAGGTCTTCCACAAGAAGGGTGTGACTCTTCATTACTAGAAGAGGGTCCATCAGAGTAGGCGCCAGATGACTTTGAAGAAGAGGATGAGCTTCGACGCAATCTCTTTCTTTGTCTTGAAGTAGAATGGGACTGCCTCTTAGAAGTAGTTGGACTTCTTGATCGGCTCCTTTCATTGGTATGGCTTTGTCTCCTTGAAGCACATGGGCTTCTTTCCTTGAATTCTTTGGGATTCTCAACTTTTTCTAGTTTGACAAGTTGGTCACGAATTTGCTGATTCTCCTCTCTAAGACTTTGAATGGCTTGAAGGATAGCACTCGACTGATCCATTGAGACTCTTAAGGAAAAAAAAATGCTCAAGCACTCAATGCAAGGGCTCAAAACAAACAAACTTATAATTGTAAGCACTACCAGTGTTGGGGGTGAGGACTGAGCCAAAGCTCTGATACTATTGTAAATGCCCCGAACAATGTAGTATGCTTAACAATTATGATATTCGCTTGTTTTCGAGATTTAATATAAAAGAGAATGAACACTTAAAGCTGAAAATGAAAATTACTCACAAAATTACAGCCATGAAAATGTAAAAGTAATGGAGACAAGATTGAGGGTTGAAGATGGGAAACCCCCCCCCCCCCTCCCCCCCCCGAAGGAATGTATTTCTGCTCAACCCAAGTCCCTTAGGAAAGAGCTCAGTTACAATCAACCTGAGAGTGAGAAGAAGTAATTCTCAATCTCACAAGATCATGCAAAGAGGTACAAACACACATGCATTATCTATTATGCAATGATAAGAACTGATTTCTTTACAGTATGAGAGAAGAAAAAGGGGAAATCGGCATTCTCCATCGTTGAACAGTAGTACACGGATAGGGCTTGCTTCTTGTTGCTAAAATGGAACAAAGAGCTTGAAAAGGAAGTGATGTAATGAATTTACAGGCTTGCTGTCTTGTAAAACAGTAGTGATGATAGAAGAGGGAATATGGAGGAATTTGATAATGGAGAAGTGGGGGATGATTATGGGGATGGATGGGGCTAGTTTCTGGCTATCTGTGGGTGCTGTACAGGAGTTTACAACAAAGAAAAATGATGTTGAATGAAGAAAAACGAGCTCTTATTTATAGGAGAGGGAAGAGCTAGTACAAAAGGGGAAAGTGGAGTAGCACAAGACAAGTGTCCAACCACATGTCATGAGATGTGACAAGTGGTGAGATACTTGGAAACTTGTGTGACAAGTGTCTTGACACTTGTCTCTTCTCTATGGCCTTCCTTTTTGGGTTGAATACTGTCAAGAATAGAAACAACCAAATTTAGTAAGCACAGTCAAAGTACAGAACTTACTATTTTTAGAATGACATCCCTATTTTTTAAGACTAGCATTTTTAGGCTAATTCGAGGCTCCTAAAATTTAGGGACCCTCCAATATGGATGTCATATGAAAGCTTTTTCCGTGTACATCGCAAAAACGGTATCCGAATCTTCATGTGACTTTCCTATGCAAAGAAATGTGCATTTCAAGCTTTCAGCCCACACATGCACATTATACAAGCATTTCATTATCATGCCATCTTGTTGATTGTAACTATCTGTTTTGGTGGATCTAGCCCACACTTCAAGGCATCAATCCTTTCTGTGTGCGAGTCTAACCCTGATATGCGTGAGTTCTGGTCACAGGCGCCCAATCGGCCATATAGGTGGAAGTGTGAACTATCTTTTCTCTAACCCACCGCGTGGGTCCACCATAACCTGAGCTGACAACTCATCAGTGGCCAGCTCCAATGCACTTTTCTTTATATCTAATTAGTGCAAAGGAAATAAATTTAATAAATCATTATATAGACAAATTAATGAAAAAGGATACAAATTCTGTTTCTATAGAGTTGTGACAAAGAGCAACTCAAGTAATTGTTAGATCAAGGCTGCATCCATCCTAGCAGTTCACCATGGGGAGCTCCAGTATTGTTCCAAAAGAAGAAAGATGGAACGCTTCACCTATGCATTGACTACAGAGGGTTGAATCAAGCAACCATCAAAAAATAAATACCCCATTCCAAGAGTAGATGAATTACTTGACCATCTTCAAGGAGCGAAGATCTTCTCAAAGATAGATCTCAGACCTAGATATTATCATATAAGGATCAAAGAAGAAGATATTTCGAAGATCGCATTTAGTACAAGGTATAGACACTTCGAATTCCTAGTGATGTAATTCGGGCTGACGAATGCTCCTTCTACCTTCAATAGGTTAATGTAGGATATCTTTAGGCCCTATCTTGATGACTTCGTACTCGTCTTTTTTGACGATACCCTAGTCTACACAAAACAAGAAAAGGATCATGAACCCCAGCTTCGCATTGTTCTTGAAACAATGAGAGCACACAAGCTTTATACCAAGAAGAAGATATTTCGAAGATCGCATTCAGTAAAAGGTATAGACACTTCGAATTTCTAGTGATGTAATTCGGGCTGACGAATGCTCCTTCTACCTTCAATAGGTTAATGTAGGATATCTTTAGGCCCTATCTTGATGACTTCGTACTCGTCTTTTTTGACGATACCCTAGTCTACACAAAACAAGAAAAGGATCATGAACCCCAGCTTCGCGTTGTTCTTGAAACAATGAGAGCACACAAGCTTTATGCCAAGAAGAAGAAGTGCACATTTTTCAAGCGACAGATTGAATATCTGGGATTCATTGTATCAGCAGAAGGAATCTCAGTAAATCCAACTAAGGTCAGAGACATTTTGGAATGGCCAACACCAACTTCTGTCAAAGAAATACGCAATTTTCTTGGGTTGATAGGGTGGTACAGAATTTTCATCAAAGATTATGCTTTGATTGCAGCACCTCTGGTGCTGATCTACTAAAGAAGCAAGTAGCAATTGTATGGTCACCTGTTGAACAGACCAGCTTTGACAAACTAAAGCAAAACTTAGTATCATCACCCATCCTGAAACTTCTTGATTTTAGTAAGGAGTTTGAAGTGGTAACTGATGCTAGCGCACTTGCTTTAGGATGTGTACTTATGCAAGAAGGTTATCCCATAGCATATTCTTCAAGAAAATTGAAGAGCCATGAAAGGAGTTATGCTACCCATGATCTGGAGCTGTTGGCTATCATCCATGCTCTCAAACTTTGGAGACATTACTTGCTAGGTAATAAATTTTCCTTAGTAACGGACCACAAGAGTCTTAAATGGAACTTCACCCAGAATGAGCTCAATATGAGGCAACGTCGATGGATCGAAGTGCTGGAAGAATACGATTTTGAAATCAAATATAGGCCTGGAAAAGAGAATGTGGTTGCCGATGCACTCAGTCGCAAGGCATTTCTAAACTCTCTCATCTTGCAAGATCCATCAACAGCAAGGTCTCTAGCCACAAAGGTATCAATGCCAAATAACCCGATTCTTAAGGTAGCAAAAGAAGAGGTATATCATGACCCAATCTATCAGAAAATGCTAAGGGAGATCCCCATCAAGGATCAAGACCTAAAGCTAAGGACAAAGTATCAAGAATTCTCTGTCAGTAATGGGCTTGTCTACTTTAGGACAAGATTATGTATCCCTACAAGCCAAACTCTCAAGTAGAAGATACTGTGGGAAGCGCACGACTCCCCTTTCTCAGGACATCCTGGTTATGCCAAGACCCTTAATGCGGTCAGGAAGAGCTATTATTGGGAAAGGCTTAAGGGAGACATACTCATATATGTCACTGAATGTTTGTCTTGTCAACGCATTAAGGTACAACATGTCAAAATGCCTGGGAAATTGCAACCACTTGACATTCCACAAAGGAAATGGGAGTTCATTAGTATGGACTTTATTGTTAGCCTACCCCAAGTTTAGGGAGGATATAACTCTATTACAATTGTGGTAGATATGCTCACCAAGGTCGCATATCTCATCCCTGTCAAGATGAACTATAAAGCTTCAGACAACGCAAGATTATTCATCAAGGAAAATTTCAAACTTCATGGGTTACCCAGAAGAATCATTAGTGATAGTGACTCTCTTTTCACATCACACTTCTGGAGGGCTATCTTTGAGGCTATTGGAACTCAACTCTGTTTCAGTACAGCTTACCATTCCCAAACTGAAGCTCAGACAGAACAAGGCAATCAAGCCATTGAAGATATGCTTAGGGCATACTACTGTCGCGAACCGAAAAAGTGGATTCAATATTTACAACTGGTTGAGTTTGCCTACAATGCTTCTTTCCAATAGAGTATTCAGATGACCCCTTTCCAAGCATTGTATGGGCATGATTGTCATACCCCTTTGAACTTCTCAGATCTAGCTTTGAGGGTAGAAGCTTCGAGGCAGATGTTGGAAGACATGGATGATCAAATCAAATCAATAAGACAAGACATTCAAGCTGCCAAGGATATACAGAAGGCTTACGCTGACTTGAAATCGCAAGACAGATCCTTTGTTGCAGGTGATATGGTCTTCATCCGTGTACGCCCTAAAAAGAGTTCACTATCCTTGGGAGAGTACAAGAACCTAAGTCCAAGGTATTGTGGACCTTATAAGATCACCAAGTGCCTAGGGCCTAATGTTTATAGACTACATCTACCCGCAGCTCTAAAAATTCATAATGTATTCCACGTTAGCCTATTGAAAAAGTATCTACCTAATCCAAATCATGTACTTGATGATCAGCAAATTGTAATGCCTAGCCAAGGAGTCCTTGAGCTACGGTCTGATAGAATCCTAGATGTTAGGGAGAGGCATTTGAGATCAAGGACCTTGAGAGAATACCTCATCCAGTGGAAAGATTATCGAGAAGAGGATGCCACCGGGATGGACAAAGATACTCTCAACCAACAATACCCTCAAGTCTTCTCAAGATGAGGACATCTCGATTCCTCTAAGGGGGAGAGGATGTAATATCTCCCGCTCACCCCCCCCCCCCCCCTGTGACCCCCGTGCCTCCCCCCCCATGAGAACCCCCCCTTTAAAATTTTCAATTTTTTTTAAATTTTTGTTACTCTCCCCCTGCTGACTGCGTGGCAGGGAGAGAGAGTGTGTGTGTGAGTAAGAGGAAGATAAGAGGGCATGCAGCCCCCTACGTGGGAGGGGTGGCAGCCATACCACCCTCCTTCCCCTCTTTAAAAAGGGGGGCCTTCCCCTCCCTTCGGCAGCGTAGCCCCCTCCCCCCATCACCTACATCGTCACCCCTCCTCCGTCTACGGTGGCAGTAGTGCCCCCTGTGGCCATCGTCAGAACCCTCCCCCCTCCGCGGTCTCCAGCAGGCGTGCCCCCTGGCAGAGAGAGAGAGAGAGAGAGAGAGAGAGAGAGAGAGAGAGAGAGAGAGAGAGAGAGAGAGAGAGAGAGAGAGAGAGAGAGAGAGAGAGAGAGAGAGAGAGAGAAGAGAGAGAAGAAGAAGAGTGAGAGAGGGAAGGAGAAGAAGAGAAAAAGAAGAAGAAGGGAGAGAGAGAGAGGAGAAGAAGAGTGAGAGAGAGAAGGAGAAGAAAAGAAGAAGAAGAAGAAGAAGAGGGAGAGAGAGAGAGAGAGGAGAAGAAGAAAAGAAGAAGAAGAGAGAGAGAGAAGGAGAAGAAGAAGAAGAAGAAGGGAGAGAGAGAGGAGAAGAAGGGAAGAAGAAGAATGAGAGAGAGAAGGAGAAGAAGGGAAGAAGAAGAATGAGATAGAGAAGGAAAAAAGAGAAGAAGAAGAAGAAAAAGAATAAAAAGAAGAAGAGGGAGAGAGAGAAGAAGAAGAAGAAGAAGAAGAAGAAGAAGAAGAGAGATAGAGAGAGAGAGAGAGAGAGGAGAGAGAGGGTGAAAGAGAGAGAGAGGGAAGCTTCTTTTCCCCCCTCCTTAAAGAGAGGATCACACACCCCTCTATATTGCCGAAAATACACCCCTCCCCTTTGTTATCTCTTCCTCCACTCAAGGAGAGGCGGCGAATCTTGCATAGGAGAGCGCGAGAACCCCATCACTTGTACATGCATCTTCGAGTATGGCCCTGAAGCGTAGTTCCACAAAGATGGCAAGAAATCCTACAAGCATGGATGGAGGTTCGGAACAAGGTGGCACCGCAACCGCAAACGGTTTGGAACAAGGTGGCACTGCAACCGCGAATGGTTCATTAGGCATCAACACCACTGGAATCACAGCATCACTCCAAACCCAGGAGTGAGCTTAGTCATGATGTATGTAATAAGCAAGATAATTTCCATCGTAAGATGTCATCATAATAGGTGGAATTGATTAGAAATTCCATCGTAAACTGCCAAAAATTCCCGCATTTAAGTGCATTGCTCTTTGCACAAGTTCTTGCCTAAAATGCATTTCAGAGGACATTGAAAGAAACAAAGTGCATGTCCATATCGCAAGATGAATTCTAAGGTACATGTAATAATCTGTTGAAAAGATTAAAGTACAGCTAGGCTCATACAATGATCACATAAAGTTAGATCATTCAAGAAGGTTTTAGATCCTGTAAATAATTACACAGGGGATAATGTAAGATTGCATGCATAGAAAGTACCTTCGCATGTGTGGCATAAAATATCATGTGGATTATATCAAAATTGTAAGTATTGAAAGAAGGTATGGCATTACGTTGCATGCATTAAAGTTGTTGGGAAAATTCAACGTTGCTTGTAATTTACCAAATGGGACTGAGATCCACGAATCCCATGTCAAAGTCCTTGGTGACTTCAAGATGGATAGGTAAAAGTTTAAGCACCCATGAGCATTATTAAGAGGGCTTAAGAAGATTACACTTAAGGCAAGTTGACCAACCAAGGACGACGGGGTTGTCCATGATCTATCTTACAAGGAGACCTAAGGTAAGGATAATTAGGGTCGGTAGGGTACAAACCCTAACCCAAAAGAAAAAGGGAATACAAGCAATCTAGCTTTCCAAGCCCTTGGGATCTTGCCAAGTCGCGAACGATCCAAGATCAAATGCTGGGAGCATTCGGGAGAAAGGAATCACACCTTAGCAGTTGGTCGTACAAACGACCTTTGAGATGATCGTGATTGTATACTTAGGTACATTGTTTGGATTTATTTGCTCAAGGAACTAACTCAAGGCAAAAAACTTAATGCTTCAGGTTAAAAGACTAGAGGGAGAGGGAGGTTCAGTTACCTTTGACTGTCTGCCTGGCCCCATCCAAGGGGGTTGTTAGCCGCGCTAGGTAGGTGGACCAAACCCGTCGGGAGAGGTCTCTCCGTGGATGTTGCTTAGAGTGGGAGGACGCTTGGGTGACAAGGGAGGCTTTGGCTATAAATTTCTTGCCTCCGGATCCCGCATAAGAGGCTGATGTGACTCGAGATGGGATCTCGAGGCTTGTGTACTAGTCTACGGGCAGAACTTGGAGCAGCAATCCTGTAGATTGCTGGGATAGCCTTCGGGCATGATACTTGATGTATTTCGGGATTATGATAAGTAAATATTAGATATTTGAAAAAGAAACTTGTTTGACATTGTTTTTGTATTAGTGCCTAAGTTACGTGAAGGAACCTTGTTTAAATTGATTAATTAAGGAAGCTACTTTTGCATGTCAAACATAATGTGGTAGGTAATTAGATAACTAAGCAAACTGAGGAAAGTGCGGTGGATGTGACTTGGGTTCATCCTATGGAAGGGTGGTCGCGGTTAGCTGGGAACTTTTCTCATAAGACGAGATAACGAGACTATGAAGACCTAGCATCAGTGGAGTTAGAATCCCGATTTATGATGTTTTAGGGGAAAGGAATGGGACTATGCCTTATGGCAGAGAGGTTGAGCTTCGCATCCCTCTCGTTTCCCATTCTCCATGAACCAAGTGCAACATAAATCCGCTTCGACTCTATTGTTCCTACGCAAAGTGGTTCATCTGGAGCTCGACGCTAGCTACTTCCTAGAGACTTTGCTGATAGGAAAGGAACCCTAACTTCAGGTCGATCCTAAGTGGAAACGGACAAACACTTCCGCTCGGGGTAGACTCGAGAAGACCTAGATCGCAAACCCTGTGACATTCCTTGCGAGTGCCAGGCGGCGCTTTCTAGACTCTCTTCCTGATGGGCTGCTAAGACATGTCCCATAAGCGGACGAGCGGACACGTTACAGAAAGAGAGGGATTATGAATGGTGTATGCAATTAAGAAATTTGGTTACTACTTACTTGTTAAGAGCATTCCTAAATGGTCCATAGACCACATTGCTAGATGGCTTTTGCTTCTACTAGAATTTGATTTTGATGTGATTCTACAAAAAAGAAAGTAGCATTACATAACCATTTATATCTCCAAAGTGACAAAAAAGAGACTGGAATTGACAATAATCTTCCTTGATGCTCACTCATTCAAAATCCAATAGAAGGATTGATTCTTTCAAGCTTACCATATGCCCTATTAGGTCAATGATATTCTGGATATCTTAGACAAATGATTACTTGAATGTCCAATAGAGAAAGGAAACTCTCTCACCTCTCATCGAGACTTTATTCTACCAAATGATTGTATGACAATGGTATAGGGTAGGGTAGGATAGTGTATTGAGAATGTGTATCGATGAGCACAAGATAGAGGATGTATTGCAAGAAGCATACAAAGAGATAGAAAGAGGCATTTCAATTCCAGTACCACAGCTCTAAAAGTTCTCCAATTTCACAACTTTGGTGGTCTACTCTATTCAAGAATGCAACTTTGGCGGCTTGCTCTATTCAAGGATGCAAGTTTGGTACCCTACCCAATCACAGATTTAGTGGCCTACTCTATTCATGAAGCACATTTTGTGAAGCATTGTGTGATGAGTGCTAATGTACTAAGATACCAATCCAAAAATATGAAATGAAACTCACTTCATTGATTGCCCACCATCAACCCTTTGAGCACCAACTTATAAATTTCATGGGATCCATTAGTCCTTATTCCATTTACTCAGAAGCATGATACATCATTGATTTTACAAATTATATGGTCAGATGGGTAGAGGTTGGGGGCACTCACAAGAATAACTCTGGGATAATAACTAAATTTTTATGACAAAAAGTTGCTACCCCATTAAGATCATGAGTGACCAAGGAACTCATTTTGCCAATTAGGTCACAAAGTGCTACTCTCTATGTTCTTGTTCATTCATAGGCTAGATCTACTATCCCATCCTTGATCAAGTCACATACATAGTGATATTGGATCTCAATGTGTTTTATGCGTGCATGAAAAATTGGATTTTTGGTAATGTCAATGCAACTCTAATTGTCACATCTTAGCACCATTGGATCTTCATCTTGTACTCCAATATGCCATAGGAATCTCTTTAACCATACTGCTTCACATACAACAAAACAAGCCAAGCCACCTTGTGCTCTCCTTTGATAGAAGACAATGCCACAATTGGTTACTTCTTACTGATCCAATAGAAGATTCTTGAATCTAAAGAGAAACAATATCTAGAAATTGATTTTCTAGAATTGTTGTCACCTACCCAATCTGAGTCACAGTTTTCCATAAGAGCACTTTCATAACTATATGTGATACCATAGTCAAGAGTTTCCCTTCAAGTATCTAAGCACCCACATCCCAGCTTTCCAATGAATTCCTCATGGTTTTTTTGAGATCCTTCTCAAAACACTAATAGACAGTATAAATAATATTTGGGCTTGGTATTACACAAGTAGATGAGGTTGCCAACCAACCTCTTGTACCTCCCAATGTATGCTAGTGCTAATGTATCCTCAATAAATAACTTCACATTAACCTCCATGGGCATAGCTATCTCCTTACACTTGGTCATGTCAAATGCTTTTGAGATCTCTCATGCATCCTTCCTTTGAGAGATGAAGATTTTGCCAAGCACTTGCCAAACTTCAATCCCTAAACAATAGTGCAACAAGCCCAAGTCTCATTTCAAACTCAAAACTCAAAGCCTTTGGATTTTGATGGATCATATCTTCATAGTCACATGTATGAAGATCATTCACATATAGGACAATCACTACACACTTTTTATGATCCATGTAAATATACAAGTTAGCATCTAAGGCACATCTTTTGAAATTCAAGCCTAAAAAGAATCTATTTATCCATTGGTACCATACTATAAGGACTTGTTTCAGTTCACACAATGCCTTCTTTAGCTTACAAAATTTGTTCTTAGGACAAGGGTCTTAAACCCTGGTGGTTGAGCCACATATACCTCCTCCTTGAGGTCTCCATCAAGAACATTGATTTAACATCCATTTGGTAAACTAGCCATTTCTTATGAATGGCCACTACAAGTACAGTGCAAATAGTGGTCATTCTAGCAATTGGAAGAAATGGTTCTTGAAAATCAAATCCTTCAATGTGTGAAAATTATTGTACAACTAATTTGGATTTATACTTTTCTAAGCTACCATTAGCCTTATACTTTACCTTCCAAACCCACTTAGTGTCAATAATCTTCCTCTTTTCTAGCCAATCCACTAGCTCCCAAGTATCATTCTTCATTATACTATCATTCTCAGCTTGCACAGCTACTCTTGACTATGCAAGCAGAAGCCTTTCTTTGCTCCTCTATTCACAGAGACCTCCTTGGTCCATCTCCCTTTCCCTTAACAATGGTAAGCATAGGATTACTACAATCATAAAGCTTATTTAGCCATCGCAACAATGGCTTTTTCAATGGTGTGACTACAAGTTGGTGAACTTTTTTCTCATCATCCAAAGTTAATGTTTTCTCCTCCTTGAGGGTAGGGATAGCTTTTGAGATAGATTCATAGTGGGCTACTTCTTTATTGGATGATAAAGTGAAAGAACTTATATTCTCCTCCCCCATTGTATGTGGCTACTCCTTGAACACCACATTACGGCTCGCTATAATCTTCTTTGTCTCTTGGTCATACAATTTGTAAGCCTTTTGCTCATCACTATAACCCAAGAAGATACATTCTATGCTTTTTGGATTTAATTTTTTTTCTTATCCTTTGAAACATGTACATAGCATTCATATCGAAAAGGTCTAAAATATAAGACATATGGTTTCTTATTAGAATAGGCCTCATGAAGAGTTTTGCCCTTAATAGCCTTTGTGTAACTCCAATTGAGAATGTAGACTGCAATATTAATAGCTTTTGCCCAAAATTGATTAGGAAATCCCTTGCTTTTAAGCATGTACATTGCCATTTCCACAATGGTACAATTTTTGTGTTCAACAATGCCATTTTGTTTAGGTGTATGAGGTGTCAAATTGATGCTTAATCCCTTTGCTCTTGCAAAAGTCTTCAAACTCCTTTGAGTTGAACTCACCACCACCATCTGTTCTAAACTTCTTCATACTTTGCCCTATTTCATTCTTGATAAGTTTTAGCCATTCTTTAAACTTACCAAAAGCTTGAGCCTTATCACGAAGGAAGCACACCCACATCTTTCTACTATAGTTATTGACAAATAACATAAAATAAGAAGATCCTTCCGAGGCTTGTGTAGGCATTTTACTGCATAAGTCGGCATGCACCAAGTCTAGAGAAGCCTTTACTCTATTTTTGCTTTCTTGTGGAAATATCTTTTTCTATTGCTTGCCCATCATACAAGCTTCACATGGTTCCTTCATTTCAATTACTGCAAATAGGTGAGCAACTACACTTTGCTTATGTATCTCCTTTTACACTACAAAAATAATGTGATCAAATCTTTCATGCCAATGTTTACTTATGCCCGCACTAGCGATGGTTGTAAGAGCATATAGCTCATACAAGTTGTTCCCTCTTTCTCCTTTTCCAACAACTTTGACAGCACTGTCAATGATTTTTGCACCTATCTTAGTGAACCTCGCCTCATGGTTAAGATTAGTTATAGAAGCAACTGATAACATACTTTTCTTAATCTATGAAATATAGAACACATTTAAAAGATTTTTTAGTTCATCATCTATAGTAACAAAGAAAATAGTATATGTGCCCTCACCGGGGCATTTTGCATCATTTCCAATCATCACAATGATGGATTCTTGTAGAGACTTTATAGAACTATATAGACCTTTCTTGTTGGTCACGTGATGAGAGGTGCCACTATCCAATACCCATAAGTTAGTGGTAAATATTTCTTGCATAAGGAACACACTTTCTCAACGGTCACCATGAATAAATCTAACTCTGTATCAATTGTATTGGTTATTTCCTTCCCTTTAGTCTTCATGGTGCCATTCTTTTCATATACCTTCTCTTGACACAACAATCTGCAATTTTATATCCTTTCTTCTTGCAGTAGAAGCACTCTCCTTGAAACTTTCTTTACCATCCTTCTTCTTCTTGTCACCATTGCTAGAGGAATCACCTTTGCCTTTTGCATTGGTGGAGAATGTAGCATCTCTACTATTGCTACCTTCTCAAGCTTTAAGTTGCAAGTCCTCATCCATTAGTAGTGCACAAAATTCCCCAAACATCAAAGTTTGGGGTCTCACCTAAGTGCTTAGGGTAGTTACCAATCTATCAAAATTTAGTGGAAAATCTCAAAGACACCTTCGAGCTAGCTCCTCACTAGTCTTTTGTATCCTAGCACCAATCATTTGGTCACACAGATTCTTGATCTGAGTGATAAATATTTCAGCTATCTCTCCTTAATAAACTCTATTTGATTTTGTATTGCATCTTTAATTTCTAAATCTCTATTTGATTTTGTATTTCATCTTGACTTCTTAGTACATTCCAAGCCTATGATGCCTTGGTTGTATACTGAATCAAGGTCAAAACATTGTTAGAATAGCTTGTAACTAAGGTACACAATGCATTTGTGTTCCTTTGTTTCCAAGCTTGTAGAAGATCTGCATTTGGAGGAACTATAACACTTGAATTTTATGGGTTAAGGGCGGATTATGGTTTTGGATTAATCCCCAGCACCATCTCCAAAAGCTTATAGGAATTAAGGATAATTGTAAAGTGTAGTTTGTACCATCTAGCTTTTCTTCATTGCAAGTTGGTGGATGAATCCTTAGTGTTTGAATTATCGATATAATACCACCACATGATGCGCCAGCATCGCTACCTGATGTAGCAAAAGACATTTCTCCTCTTTGTTGTTGAAGCTCTTGCCTCTCACATTCTCTTCACTCCTTAGAGCTACTTGGGCTCCAATACCATGTAGAGATCACATGGCACAATTGACAAAAATTGAGCAAGGAGTAGAGAACACACAACAAATATGAGGAGAATAGAAACTACTTTAATTTTTAAAAAACTGATAGCAAAATGGCTCTGTCTACCTATGCACTTCCATTATGAAGCTTAGATGGTAATCTAAATAGATGATATGTGAAGAACTTAAGGATAGCTAGAAGAACTATGATTGAGTGAAAAAAATATTGATGATGGCTTGGGGGGGTCTTCCTTTTATAGCTCGAGAAGGTAGTCCAGCTGGTTTGTCCGACCATATTATGAACCTTCCCTAATCAACCAAGGAATATTCTAGGGGATATTTTCTTTATCGTCGAGCCATAAGTGTTGCCCGGGATCCCCATGAGGTGGGCCCAATAGCCCCTTGTGACTCCCTAGCCATTGGGTGCTTCCTTGGCCCCTAAACCCCAAAATAGGGGTCCTTGATAACTTCCACATCCCGCAACTCAATGCATTGTACATCGAGTTGCCCAATATAACTACTCTATTTAATGCAAGGGCTAATCCCACAAAGATTAGCTTTTTGGAATCTGATCACATAGACCTTATTTGGCATACAAGTCATGCCCAACCAATGTATGTGCTCACACATGGCTTCTTCTCAAAATGGGGGTCTTACAACTTAGAGCACTATGGATCATTGATGGCACCTTATGAGAGTGGGGCATTGAGCATATCTAAGACAACAATAGTGGTAACTATTGTAACATTAATAACAATAATGATAGTAACTAAATAGTTAAAATAATCAAAAGTTAAAAAATGTTAATAGGCCTTTAATTAAAGAACTAACAAGCCTTGTTTTTCTACTAGCTATATAGCTCATAACAATCACTGTCATTAAGAAACAGTCCACTACCTCCTTCTAGGATGGCATGCCATGCCATGCAAGATAACACGTAGTCCCGTAGGTCACCATCATTAGCTAGGAATATGCCATTGTGCTTATTCCCATCCACATGAAGAGGAAAGCCATCATAGACTAGGGTATCACCTCCAAACAGAGTTACCATGCAAATAAATGAGGCACTCATCCTTCAATTAAAACATGCAAGGCCATAAGAGAGGTAATCAAAGCAAAGTTATTCCCATAATCTAGCTATTAGGCTCTTGCAACATCTAGGCAAGACAGAAGAGAGAGGGAGGGAGAAAGAGGAAGGAAGGGGGAAGAGAAAAGAGACAAAAAGATAGAGAGAGGAAGGGAGAAGAGACGAGAGAGAGGAAGATAGCGAGAAGATAAAAATAGAGAGAAAGAGAATAAGATATCTTAGCTATCATGTATCTATCACATCCATCAAAAAGCCAAGGACACAAGGTTGCTCATGCAAGTATCAAAGTTTAGGAGATCAAAGACTCAAGGGACTATTGCCAAAGCTTGGAGAAGGACAATGCTAGAGGATGACTCTATGACATCACATTGATTTGGCTACTATGTCAAATCCATGAGTAGCAAAGAACCTCCATCTTCTTCTAGTGCTTATATAAGTTCTTGTATTAAAATATTTTCTAATAGTTAAAGGCATGAAACTACTTCTTGCATCTTAAAAAATAAGGACTACTTTAGTCTCTCAAAGTACCAAGTTACCTCATGGTAGAATTCCATGAATAAAGAAACCTTATGGGAGGGATAGTATGCTAAAGTCATTTAACTAATGGTAGTTTCTAAAAGGCACTAAGAAGATACCTCATGTAGAAATTACATGATGCAACGAACAAAATCTAAGGAGTAGAGAATACACATCAAATATGAGAAGAACAAAAACTACTTTAATTTCAAATGAACTAATAGAAAGATGGTCATGTCCACCCGTGCACTTCCGTGTCAGATCCTCACCAAGGGGACTAGTAGCCCCCCCTAAGACCCCCCAACCAAGGGTTGCTTCCTTGACCCCCAAATCCCAAAGTAGGGGTCCCTGATAAATCCCACACCCCACAACTCAATGCATTGTGCCTTAAGTTACTACTAACGTCACTACCTATCTAACCCAAAGGCTAGATCCACAAAGGTCACCTTTTTGCCATCCAATTATATATACCTCATCTAATATACAAGTCAAGACTTAACCAATCTCTGTGCTCACACATGGCTTCTCCTCATCATAATGGGAGCCTTACAATTTAGAGAGCACCATGGATCATCGGTGGCACCTTATGAGGGTGGGGCATTGAGCATATCTAACACCTTACTCAAGAATAAATATTAGAATATGAAAGAACTCTTAGGTCTCTAATTGTAGACTAAAGATGATGTCATACTTGAAGCTCGTAGAGTATGACCACATTACAATGTGATTGTCATACAATAGATTAAAGTTACTTTATAAAATTGACTCAAGATTTCAACTAAGTTTTCAGATGATAGACAATATAAAAGTGGACTATGAAGCCCCAAGAGACCTAAGGACTTCCAAGGATTGAAGAAAAGGGTCATAAGGGCCAAATTTAAAAGCTAAATAGAAAAGGAAATCTTGGAAAACTATATTCAAGATTGTGTCTCTGAGGTTGAAATGTGGGCTCCCTAAACTTAAGGAGGCATTGTGCCTAGGTTTGTCTAGTGGATGGAAACCTTGAATACTTAAGATCCACTCTTAGGCCATTATTAACCTAATTATACTTAAGCATGAGTTGGTGTCTTATGAACATGGGATGCTATACAATGAAAGATAGTTGATAAGATTTTCCTTGTCTATTGGCTACAATTACACCATAGCAAGGACTAAAGTTAAAGAAAAGATGATCGTGTAGACACTTTCATATTCAAGATTCTTTGAAGTTATTGTACCTTATGAAACTAAATTTTGTTATGATGCCTCCTTTATGGAGATGTGGAATAGATTGGCCATCAAAGACCAATATTGGAAAATGGGTTGACACTTATAAACCCTCACTTGTAACTGTGCCTCTGAGTGTGGATAACATGAGTTGTCCTAAAGCTAAGTATTGTTGTAATTTATTGATTGATCTATTACATGGGTTGTGTCTACCATGGATTGTCAAATTTAGCTATGTATGTGAATAGCATGTTGTATTCCATGATAGGAATGCTTTTTGGAGATCGACTTCTCTACGTAGGCTGTTTGCCATGATTTTGTCTTTAAAAATATATTGATTTCAACATCTATATGGGCAGATATGGTGGGTGAGCTTGGTCTCCCCAAAGTCACTAGCCAAGTCTCCTCACTAGGAACTAAGGTCTCTATCTTGCATGTAAGGACCAATGCTAGGATGAGAGGTCTCTTCATAGGGTTGCATCCTACTCTTGAGACTGATAGAAACCATGAGGGCTCTGGTAGTAATGCCCATCACATGCTAAGATAGAGTAGGAACTCTATGAGTTGAGTGGACTTCGAAAGATCTCAATACTAGTTAAGGGGGCATGGCACTTTGCCCAACATAGGCAAGGAAAAGCTTGGTTTAAGGTAGAGTTATGAGTCTAGAAGGACTAGTTTATGAGAGTGAGGGTTATGGGATCCAGTTGATGGATATCTATCTCGGAGGGAGCAAAGCTATACAAGCTACAAAAATTGTTTGGAATTGCTTGTTTAAAGGATTGTTTTTCTATGCTTTCATGTGAGTTCTCTAAATTTTGTGCAAGAATATGGTAAAGGGAATAGTCAAGAAATTTAATTTATATATTCCATAAATGTCCTAGGATGCAATTAGAAAACTAACGTTGGTTTGGATGTGTGCATGGCAAGTTGGTGAATGTCTTTCCCGATGAGAGTATTCTATGATTGGGTAGACTCAATTAGCTGAATGGCTTCTCAACTTGATTAGGATTATTATAGTCAAACATTGACCTTTCGGGTTGTATCCTAGAATCCCACCTCAGCACTATTATAGGGGACTAGGGTGCGATTATGCCTATTACCAAAGGGGTTGACACTTAGCTCCCCCTCATCTCTCACTCCCTTTGAACTGTGTGGTGCTAGCCTACTTCTGACCTTTGATCGATTGCAAATCAATCTTTTTTTGTTAGACACTGGATTGTTGAATGTAGATTTAGAGTATTTGTATACATTCTAGTCATTAGTTGGAAGAGACAAAATGCTCCTCCTATGAGGTAGACTTGGAGCCTTCTTGGCTTGCTAAATCTTTGTGCTCCTTGGGATCTAGATGTTGCTACTTGGAAAAAGGAACCAAGTGACTACAAAATGTTACCTATATCTAGTTTAACTATGTAGATATGTATGAAGTGGACTCACCAAATCTATTTATGGTGTGCAAATCGGATGTTGTATGTGTGCGTAATGAACTCCGGAAGGTCTCCAAGAACAAAGAACTTTACAAAAGCTTCATTAAAGCAAGAAAAGAGTTTGCACGACTTGAGAAAAAAAAACAAATTGGGTGCAATCTCCCCCATGCCTTGTGTGAGCGCTTCACAAGGCATGCATTTATAAATTTATTAATCTCCAAGCTTAAAAAATAGCCTAATTTACAATTAGTATGTTTTTGACTTTTATATTTACTTTTGTCCAAATAAAGAGTAAAGCATTTGGGCGTCCCAAAAGTTGGGCTGTGTCCAAATACAAGGTCAAATAATGAAATATTTAAGTGAGTGTCTATGCACATACAAAATAATAAATGTTTATTAAGTGCTTTAATAAATAACCATGCCTAAATAAATATTAGCGCTACACCTTTAATGATAAGGCATGCGCCCATCAAAATATTAATTCTTCTAGGTAATTTGAATACATACCATCGCATGGTACTTCCCAACGCCACCGCTGCCTACTCTACATATCAACTAAAGTATTCACAATTGTTAAAAAATAATAAGATAAAATCCACAAAAGTGAATACCTAGCAGTCTTCAGCTACTACAAAATATTTAAATAGGTTAGAATTCTGTCCTAACCTTAATTTAATACGAGTGCACTCTAAAGTTATAACCGTCCATTAATTTCAATATGTATTTTGCATAATCACCCGCTCTGGAATCACCCATGTGCACATTAAATTAATCTAATGCCCAAAAAGGACAGGCGTCCTCGTCAACTTCTCACACAAGGAATCCACCTTATGTACGGGCCCCAGCAAATACATATAGTTTTACAGAATCCATCGAAAAACCTCACGAAATCCACCGTGGAATATGCCTCCTGGTTTCATATCCTCGGGGTGGGATAGGAATTGTCCTCAATTGCTATTAGCTCAATGTGGAGCGAGTAGTGAGGGGTAAGCACTTAGGTCACAGGCATGCATCCATTGGGCTTCTTCAATAGGATGATTTTTAAATTTAACCAAATATCTAGAATATCTATGGTTAGAAGTTCTAGTGGTCATAAAGTCAGTGTCTAGAATAGGTTCAGGTTTAAGTATTTCTGTTTCTTTTTCTAACAAAGGAGGGTTTTCATAGATAGGGTGGACAGGTAATTGGCCTCTAAAAGGTCATAACAAACTGATATGAAAAGTATTATATATCTTCCAATGTTGGGGTAGTTCTAATTTAAATGCATTGTCATTGATCTTGTGAATTATTTTGAAAGGTCCATAAAAACTAGATGCTAACTTAACAACAAGGTATTTCTCAACACTTTGCAATATTCTCTTTTCAATGTGTAACTAAACATAATCATCAACATTGAAACTCATGGATTTTCTTTTCTTATTAGCTTGTTTAGTGTATGATTGTTGGGCTTTTGCAATCATATCTTTAACTCCAGCAAAAATAGTAGCATGGCAATATCATCAGCAGCTTTAACTTTATTTGACAATGATGTAACATGTGTAGGTAATCTATGTCCATAAATGATTTCAAAATGTGCTTTTTGAGTAGATGTATGGGGTATATTATTGTATGCAAATTGAAGTAGATTGCAAGTGTATATCCCATGTTTATGGTTTTGAAATTGTGTATGCACGCAAGAGATCTATAATTTTACTGTTAGTAGCTTCTTTTTGTCCATTGGTTTCAGGATGGAATACAGATGAAAAATCAGTCTTAGTACCTAAATTAGCAAACAAAGTAGTCCAAAAATTATTATAAAATCTAGAATCACGATAAAAAATAATAACTTTTGGCAAACCATGGTTGGTGAAAACAGTCTTTTAAAAAAATTGTGCAGCTTGAAATGTAGTTAATGTTTTCTTGTATGGTAGGAAATATGCTTGTTTACTAAATCGATCTACTATAGTCCAAATCATATCATGATTAGCTTGTGTATTAGGCAAACCAGTTATAAAATCCATTGAAATATGTTCCCATGGATGTTTAGGAATTGGTAAATGTATTAACAAACCATATTGCTTACCATTTTGTTGCTTGACTCTTTGAAAAATTAAACACTTAGAAACAAATTTAGAAATATCAGATTCCATTTGTAGCCAGTAAAAATCTTCAATCAATGTTCTTAAAGTGAAAATAATACCTCTATGGCCTTGATATGGAGGACAATGAATTTCATGTAACACAAATTATCTAAATGAAACTGTGATACACAATCTTTTCTCATAGAACATAAATCCATCAGAATAAGACAAAGAATCAATTGGAATCCAGTTATTAGCAACCAATTTATTCCAATCAGCTTGAAAACTAGGATCATAGTCATAAGTATCCTTCATAAGAATGAGGGAATCAAAAGATAAATCGTAAATATTATGGATACTTGGTCTTCTACTCAATGCATTGGCAACAATATTTTCTCTACCGGGTTGATATTAGATAAGTGGATGGAAACTTTGAATGAAAGTAGCCCGTTTAATATGACAGTCAGAAATTTGTGGCTGACTAAGGAGATGTTTGATACTTTACTAGTCAGTTTTGATCATAAATTTGGATCCCATTAGATAGTGTTTCCATTGATGTAAGGCTTGAACAACAACTAATAATTCTTTATTATAGGTAGAATACTTCAGTTCAAAGGGTTTAAGTTTGCAACTAGAATATGCTTATGGGATGTGAATCTTGCACAAGAACAGCTCCTATTCCTGATTTGCTAGCATTAGTGACTACTAGAAAGAATGATTGATTAAAATCAAGAAATTGAAAAACATGTACATGTGTTAAAGCATGTTTTAATAAATCAAAAGACTTTTGCTGATTGTCAAACCAATGATACACAACACCTTTCTTTAACAATTTCATCAAAGGCAATGCAAGCAATGAAAATTTTCTCACAAATTTTCTATAATAGCTGGCAAGACCTGAGAAAGAATGCAACTCATTAGTGCACAGATTGGTCGCCGTATGCACGCGTAGTGAGCGTCAAAAGGTCCCCAAGAACAAAAGAACTCTACTTTTTATACAAAAACCAATGAAGAAAGCTTGCACGACATGAACAAGAGACCAATTGGGTGCAATCTCCCCCCATGCCTTGTGTGAGCGCTCCACAAAGTATGTATTTAATATATTATTCATCTTCAAGCTCAAGTAATAGCCCAATTTACAAAATAGCACACTTTAGCTTTTGAGTTTGCTTTTGTGCCAATAAAGAATTAAAGCTAATGGGCGCCCAAGAAGTCAGGCGGTACCCAAATAGAATTTCCAATACAAGTATTTAAATCGTGTGCCCATACGTATACAAAATAATAAATAAATATCAAGCGCTTTAATAAATAAGTGCGACAAAATATAGGCGCCATGCCTAAGATATGCGCCCATCAAAAATTGACAATAACTTGAATACACGCTATCCTCCAATGCTTCCCACTACCACCTTGCTTGCTCTACACATCAACTGAAGCATTCACAATTGTTAGAAAAATAATACAATTAAACTAACAAAAGTAAATACCTAACAGTCTTCAGCTACATAAATAAATTGGTTAGAAATCAATCCTAACCTTAAATTATTACGAGTGCGCACTCTAAACTCATAAACCTTTATTAATTTAAATATGTATTTTGCGGAATCACCTACTATGGAATCACCCATGTACACATAAATTTAACAAAATGCCCGAAAAGGATAGACGCCCCCATCAACTTCTCGCACAAAGAATCCACTTTGTGTATGAGCCCCAGTAATAATAAAATTTTACGGAATCCACCGTGGAATATGCCTCCTGGCATCATACCCCCGAGGTGGGATAGCAATTGTCCTCAATTGCTATTAGCTCAATGTGGACCTCCTCTTAATGTTAGTTTGGACCAAATATCTAGAATATCTACGGCCAATTCTAGTGGTCATAAAGTCAGTACCTATAATAGTTTCAAGCTCAAGGATTTCGATTTCATCATCTAGTAAAGGAGGGTTTTCATAGACATGGTGTACAGGTAATTGGCCTCTAAAAGGTCATAATAAACTAATATGGAAGGTGTTGTGAATTTTCCAATGTTGTGGTAGTTCTAGTTTAAATGCATTGTCATTGATTTTGTGTATGATCTTGAATGGTCCATAAAATCTAGGTGCTAATTCAACTGGATGCTTATCTACACTTTGTAATCTTCGTTTTTCTATTCGTAACTAAACATAATCATCAACTTTAAAATTCATAGCCTGTATTTTCTTATTTGTTTGTTTTGTATATGATTGCTGGGCTTTGGCAATCATATCTTTAACTTTATCAAAAATAGTGGCATGCATGTTAGCAATATCATCAGCAGTTTGAATTTTATTTGATAATGATGCAACAGGTGTAGGCAATCGATATCCATAAATAAATTCAAATGGTGCTTTCTTTGTAGCTATATGTGATGTATTATTATATGCAAATTGAAGTAAATGTAGATGTGTATCCCATGTGTGTGATTTTGAAATGGTCTAAGCACGCAAAATATCTAAAATAGTACTGTTAGTAGCTTCTGTTTGACAGTTTGTTTCAGGATGAAATGCAGATGAAAAATCAATCGTTGTTCCTAAATTAGCAAACAAAGTAATCTGAAAATTATTACAAAATCTAGAATCACGATCAGAAATAATGACTTTTGGTAAACCATGATTAGTGAAAACAGTTTTCGAAAACAATTGAGCAGCTTGAGATGCAGTTAAAGTTTTCTTGCATGGAATAAAATATGCTTGTTTGCTAAACCTGTCTACAACAGTCCAAATCATATCATGGTTAGCTTTAGTGTTAGGTAGACCAGTGATAAAATCCATTGAAATTTGTTCCCATGGTCATGATGGAATAGATAATGGCATTAGTAAACCATATTGTTTACCATGGTGTCTTTTAACTCGTTGACAAACTAAGCATTCAGATACAAAGTTAGATACATCAGTGTCCATATGTGGCCAATAAAAATCTTCAGTCAATATACGCAAAGTAGATATAATTCCTCTATGACCTTGATATGGAGGACAATGAATTTCATGCAAAACAAATGATCAAAATGAAACTGTCACACATAATCTTTTTTCATAAAATATGAATCCGTTAGTGTAAGACAATGAATCAATAGGAATCCAATTATTTGCAACTAGTTTATTCCAATCAGCTTGAAAAGTAAGATCCTGATGATAAGTATCTTTCATAGGGATAAGGGAATCAAATGATATGACAGAAATATTATGAATCATCGGTCTTCTACTCAAAGCATCAGCTACAACATTCTCTTTTCCAGGTTGATATTGTATAAGGGGATGAAAACTTTGAATAAAAGTGACCCATTTAATGTGTCAGTCAGATATTTGTGGTTGACTAAGAAGATGTCTAATGCTTTGTTGGTCAGTTTTGATCATAAATTCAGATCCCATTAAATAATGTTTCCATTGACGTAAGGCTTGTACTACAGCTAGCAATTTTTTATCATAGGTAGAATATTTAAGTTCAGATGGTTTGAGTTTACAGCTAGAGTAGGCTATGGGATGAGAATCTTGCATAAGGACGGCTCCTATTCCAGATCCACTAGCATCAGTAACTACTAAAAAGAATGGTCTATTGAAGTCAGGTAGTTGTAATACAGAAGCATGAGTTAAAGCATGTTTCAATAAATCAAAGGATTTTTGTTGATTGTCAGACCAGTTATACACAATATCCTTCTTTAAAAGTTTTGTCAAAGGTAATGCAAGTAATGAGAAATTCCTTACAAATTTTCTGTAAAAGCTAGCAAGACCTAGAAAAGAACGTAATGCATGCACATTTTTGGATATGGGCCAATTTAAAATTGCTGCTATCTTTTTAGGGTCGACTTTAATACCTTCTGATAAAATAATATATCCGAGATATTCAATTTCTATTTGGAAGAATTCACTCTTTTCGGGATTAGCATATAATTGATTGACTTTTAACAACTTAAAACTAAAGACAAATGTTCATAATGCTCTTTCTCATTTTTACTGAATACTAATATGTCATCAAAGAAAACTATGACACAATGTTGGTGTTTCAAAAATATGCGATTCATCATATGACTAAATGTGGCTAGTGCATTAGTTAAACCGAAAGGCATAACTAGAAATTCATAGTGTCCAAATTGTGTTGTAAATGCAGTTTTGAATATATCAGAGTTGTCCAATCTTACTTGATTATATCCAAATTTAAGATCTATCTTATTGAATATGGCAGATCCTTGTAGCTTATCCATAAGATCATCTACCCTAGGAATTGGATATCTATTCTTAACAGTAATTTTATTTAGGGCACGATAATCAATGCACATGTGATAAGTATTATTTTTATTTTTCACTAATAAGACAGGTGCACCAAATGGAGAACTGCTAGGTCTAATTAATCCTCTGTTAAGTAATTCTTCTATTTGATTTTGAATTTCTTTCTGTTCAATTTGATTATGTCTATATAGTGCTTTACATGGTGGTTGTGTTTCAGGAATTAAATCTATTTTGTGATCTTCAGGACGTGACGGTGGTAATCCAGGTGGTAAATCAGCAACAAAATAATCTTGAAATTGGGCAAGAAATTGTGTATGCTAGGATGCATCTGTTTTTTCTTAGCTTGAAGTTCATTCACCCATATTAAATAAGATTTGCTACTTTTATGTAATGCATGTTTAGCCTGAGTATGAGTAAGTAATGGAAAATTATTGGAGGCATGCATACCATGCAATGTGATTTTTTTTCCTTGAAAATAAATTTTAATTGAATGCGTAGAATAATCTATGTTAGGATTGTATTGATGACGCCAAGGCATTCCTAAGATAATGTCACTAGACTGCAAAGGTACAACTAGGAAATTTCTTCATTCAGTATATTCACCAATTTTAATTTCTAAATTATGCACCTCTTGTGTTCCATTATATCTCATACCTAGGAATGCAGCCTTGATGCGATAATGTGTAGAAACAATTTGTAAATTCAATTCTTTGACTAACTTTGCAAAAATAAAGTAATGTGTGCTTCCATCATCATGTAAAATAGTCTTTTCTTTACCATGCACAAAACATTTCATTGTTAATAAAGAATGGGGAGTTGGCATACGTGGCAAAGTATCTAAAATAGTATCATTGTCATCATCATCTTCCATAAAGTCCGGCATTTCCTCACGTTCTTCTTCTTCTATTGCTCCCAGATAATTGATATGGACAGGTGGCTTTTTGGATTGACAATTGGCTGCTAGATATCCAGGTTGATGACATTTGTAGCAAACTATGGGTTTTGCTTTGGATACATTATTGGTAATGGCAGGAAGTTTAGGAATGTTGGGATTTGACTGTGGGGATGGCTTAGGGTTTGGATTGGTGTTTGATGGTAAGGCATGTGGTCGTGTCCAAGATTTACGGAATAAAGATGGAAGAAAACCACTTTGATTGAATCTTCGAAAATTTGAATTGAATTGTTTGGAACCAAAGTTACCATTAGTTGGAAATTGTTGTGGTTGCTTGTCTCGTCCACGAATCTTGTCTTCAGTGTCATGAGCCAAGGAAATTGCATCTTCAAGTGTTGTTGGCTTGAACATTTTGATTTCCACATAGACATGTCCAAGTAGGCCAGACATAAAATTGTGTTTATGAGTTGCTTCAGGTACATCTTCGAGCATACGTAGTTGCAGTAGAGCATTCCAGAAACATTCAGTGTATTGGGAAATAGATTCGAGATCTCTTTGTTGTAGAAGATCCCATTGCTTGATGGCTTTTTCATGGAATTGAGGAGGAAGGAAATTCTGCAAAAATTTCTTTTGGAAAGACTCCCAAGTAGTGGGACAATCAACACTCTTGCGGACCACAGTCTACCATAAGGATGCTCAGTCAATTAAATGGTTTGTGACACATTTAATTTTGACTTTCTCAACATATGTTTCTTCATGGAAGTAATCATCAAATTGACTGATAAAAGCAAGTACAGTCCTTCCATCGCGTGATCCATTGAAAGTACGAAATTTGAAGTTTCTTTTACTTATCTTTGTTTCTTTGCGAATGGATTGGGCTTCAAGTGTTGCATCGATGGTACGTCGTATAAGATCTTCGGGTTACGATCCATCTTGGTCGATGGTAGATCATTGCAAATTGGCCAATTGAACTTGCAAAGCTTGTCGGGCTCTTCGTTCTTCTTCAAGCTGTATCATAATCAAATCCAACTTTTGCTCCATTGTTGGTTCGGGTAAGTTACCTTCAGCCATAAGATCGTCCATGTTTTGATCGGTCATCCTGCAAAATTCCAAAAGACCTCACACTCTCAAAATCTTATTAGCAGGATGAGCGTAGCTCAAAGGCGGGTTTACAAGGCTTGTATATTTTGTTTGGCTTTCGTAGTCTTTCTCCTTTACGACTGCGGTATTCGTTGTCACAACCGTCTTCCAAGAGAATAGTGTTGCGTAAAAACTGTGTATGAACTGCGTATAGTCTGCATATGAACTTATGTTCTTACTGAAACTAGTTTAGCAAGTCTGCAAGTGTGAACAGAGACTTCCAGAGAGCAATAGACTGATTCGTGTGCTTCTGTGTATGAACTGCCGCTATGGTAATGGTTGGAGATGATTTTTGTGACTTTGTTGACTTGGAGAACTTAGAAAGCTTAGAGTTTAAAGCTTAAGTAACTCAATTTTATTTTCATGGATGTCAATATATTCTCGCTAGTGTCGATGGCGGGTAGTACATACTGCTGCCGCAGGCACAGTAATTTGATTGAAGAAACTTTTTATAAGCTTCTTATAACGTAAAGCTTAATAAGCTTTTTGCTTAAGCTTGAAAGGTGTGAAGCTATGAAGGAGAATCTTATCTGTATATTCACGACTTGATGAAGGAAGTGTCTACGTGGTCCTCCGCCTCTACAGAGGCTGGTCTCTCGCGATCAGAGGGTGCAGAAGGGGGTTCTTGACTGCCAGGAACATGCTGGTATCGACCGTTCGCGACGAAACTAACTGTAGAGCTCGATCGTTCGCGACGAAACTAACTGTAGAGCTTGATCGTTCTAGGAGCTCCGCCTTCGCGCAAAATGGTAAGCGTTTGGAAGCTCTTGATCTTAGCTTCGCTTTGATACCACTGGTGCACAGATCGGTCACCGTATGCACGTGTAGTGAGCGTCAAAAGGTCCCCAAGAACAAAAGAACTCTACTTTTTATACAAAAACCAATGAAGAAAGCTTTGCATGACATGAACAAGAGACCAATTGGGTGCAATCTCCCCCCATGCCTTGTGTGAGCACTCCACAAAGCATGTATTTAATATATTATTCATCTTCAAGCTCAAATAATAGCCCAATTTACAAAATAGCACGCTTTAGCTTTTGAGTTTGCTTTTGTGCCAATAAAGAATTAAAGCTAATGGACGCCCAAGAAGTCAGGCGGTACCCAAATACAATGTCCAATACAAGTATTTAAATCGTGTGTCCATGCACATACAAAATAAATAAATAAATATCAAGTGCTTTAATAAATAAGAGTGACAAATTATAGGCGCCATGCCTAAGATACGTGCCCATAAAAAATTGACGATAACTTGAATACACGCTATCCTCCAATGCTTCCCACTGCCACCGTTGCTTACTCTACACATCAACTGAAGCATTCACAATTGTTAGAAAAATAATACAATTAAACCGACAAAAGTGAATACCTAGCAGTCTTCAGCTACATAAATAAATTGGTTAGAAATCAATCCTAACCTTAATTTATTACGAGTGCGCACTCTAAACTCATAAACCTTTATTAATTTAAATATGTATTTTGCCGAATCACCTGCTATGGAATCACCCATGTATACATAAAATTAACAAAACGCCCAAAAAGGATAGACGTCCCCATCGACTTCTTGCACAAAGAATCCACTTTGTGTATAAAACTCGGTAATAATAAAATTTTACGGAATCCACCATGGAATATGCCTCCTGGCATCACTCATGTACATTTTTAGGGATTGGCCAATTCAAAATTGCCTCTATCTATTTAGAATCAACACGAATACCATCATAAGAAACAATGCGACCTAAGTATTCAATTTGGATTTGGAAAATTTCACTCTTGTTAGGGCTAGCATATAATTGATTCTCTTTCAACAATTTGAAAACCAAATATAGATGTTCACAATGTCCATTCTCATTCTTACTGAAAATCAATATATCATCAAAGAAAATAATCACACAATTGTGATACTTCAAAAATATTCGATTCATCATATGACTGAATGTAGCTGGTACATTAGTCAAACCGAAAGGTATAACAAAAAATTCATAATGACCAAATTGAGTTCTAAATGCAGTCTTGAAAATGTCAGGTGTATCCAATCGTACTTGATGATATCCATATTTAAGATCCATCTTGCTAAAAATAGTGGCTCCTTGTAGTTTATCCATGAGGTTGTCTACCCTAGGGATCGGATATCTATTTTTAACAGTGATCTTGTTTAGGATACGATAGTTAATGCACATCCTATAGGTATTATTTTTCTTCTTAATTAATAGGACATGTGCACCAAAAGGTTGGGCCTAATGAGTCCTCAGTTTAACAATTCTTCAACTTCTGCTTGGATTTATTTTTGTTCAATTTGATTGTGTCTATAAGGTGCTTTACATGGTGGTTGAGAATCTGGGATTAAGTCTATTTTATGATCATTAGGATGTATAGGTGATAAACCACGTGGTAAATTAGCAGCAAAACAATCTTTAAATTGTGAAAGGAATTGTGCATGCCTAGGATACATGTGATTTTCCTTAGCTTCAATTTCATTCACCCATACTAAGTATGATTTGCTACATTTTCTCATTGCATATTAAAAGGGATTATATTTGTGACGCTAAGACATTCCTAAAATAATATCACTAGCTTGCAAAGGCACAACCAAGAAATTTTTGCGCTCAACATAATCGCCAATTTTAATTTTGAAATCATGAACTTATTATGTACCATTGTATCTAGTGCCTAAGAATAAAACCTTTATGCAATAATGAGTTGGAATATTAGGTAAATTCAATTCTTTTATCAACTTTGCGGAAATGAAATCATGTGTGCTTCCATTATCATGCAAAATAATCTTTTCTTGACCATATATAAAACATTTCATCGTTAATAATATATGAGAATTTGGCATACCTGGTAAAGTATCTGAAGCATCGTCGATATCATCATCATCTTCAATGAAGTCTCGCATATCTTTATGGCCTTTGTCTTTAGTTGCTCCCAAGTAATTGATTTGAATAGTTAGCTTCTTGAATTAACAATTCACTGCTAAGCGTCCATGTTGTTGACACTTGTAGCAAACTATAGGGTTTGCTTTGGAGACATTTTTTGTAAGGGCTAGAAATTTAGGTAAATTGAGATTTGGCTAGAGAGAAGGCTTAGAGTTTGAATTTGTATTTGATGGTAAAGTAGGAGGTCGAGTCCAGGGTTTACAGAAAGAAGAAGGAACAAAGCGATTTTGATTGAATCTTTGGAAGTTAGAATTGAATTGCTTTGTACCAAAGTTACCATTTATCAAAAATTGTTGATGTCGCTTTTCTCGTCCACGAATTTCATCTTCAGCATCATGCGCTAAAGAAATCGCATGCTCCAAAGTCTTTGGCTTGAACATATTCACTTCCACATAGAAGTGACCAAGCAGATCAGACATATACTTGCGCTTATGGATCACTTCAAGAACATCTTCAAGCATTCGAAGTTATAGTAATGCACTCCAGAAACGCTCAGTGTATTGCGGTATAGATTTACAATCTCTTTGTTGCAGAAGATCCCAATGTTTGATAGCTTTTTCATGGAATTGAGGTGGAAGAAAATTCTATAAAATTTTCTTTTTGAAAGGCCTTGCAAGTAGAGGGACAATCAATACTCTTGCGGACAACAGTCCACCATAATGATGCTCTGTCTACTAGATGGTTAGTGACGCATTTAAGTTTATCTTTTCAGCATATTGTTCTTCATGATTATAGTCATCAAACTGATTGATGAAAGTGAGAACAATTTTGCTGTCACATTGCCCATTTTACTTATCTTGGCTTCTTTCTTGAGAGACTGTGTGTCGAGTATCGCATCAATCATACATCGAATAACATCTTCAGGTTGCGCTCCTTCTTAATCGACAGTGGATCATTGAGGTGTAGCCAGTTGTGCTTGCAAATTTTGACGTGCTCTTCGCTCTTCTTGGAGTTGCATCATGATTAGGTCCAATTTTTGCTCCATAGTTGGCTTTGGCAAATCACCTTCGTCCGTAAATTCTTCTATGTTGTGATTGGACATCCTGCAAAATCTCAAACAACCTCACACACTCAAAATCTCGTTAGAAGAATGAACATAGCTCAAATGTGGGTTTATAAGACTTGCTTTTTTTTTATAAAATGGCTTTTACGATCTTGCTTCTTTCGCGGGTATGGAAATTGATGACGGTCTTCTTTCGAGCGAGAAATTCTTCCGTATAGACTGTGTGTGGCAGTTTGCTTGCTAGAAATAAACTTTGTCAAAGTGTAGGTGTGAACAAAGGCTTATTGGAGTTTTCAGAACTGGTTCGGGAATAGCTCGGTGTGAACACCCACTATGGAGGAGGTTTAAGATTGAAAATTTGAAGCTTTAGTAAGCTTAGAAACTTTAAGCTTTTAAAAAGCTTAATAGTTTTAATCAATCGTTTTAGCATGTTAGGATATCGTGATCAGAATCGGCGTCGTCGAGTACATGCTGCCGCCACCGATTGTTAAACTTTGAAAAGCTTAAGCTTTTTAAGCTTATTAAGCTCCAAACTGATTGAAATTTTCTTCTCTGCTTCCCTATCACAAAATACTTACAAAGAATCTTTAGAGATGGTCCTTCGCCTCCTAGGAGAGATCCTTCGCGATCTGACAGCATAGTAGGGAATCTTCACCACCAGGAACACGCTAGTATTGACGGTTCGTCATCTGTCTATAGAGCCCGTTCATTCCAAGATCTTCGCCTTCATGTGAGATGGTAAGTGATTGGAAGCCCTTGATGTCAGCTTCGCTCTGATACCACTGGTGTGCAAATCGGATGATATATGCATGCGTAGTGAACTCCAGAAGGTCCCCAAGAACAAAAAACTCTACAAAAGCTTCATTAAAGCAAGAAAAGAGTTTGCATGACTCGAGACAAAAGGACAAATTGGGTACAATCTTCACCCATGCCCTGTGTGAGCACTTCACAAGGCATGTAATTATAAGTTTATTAATCTCCAAACTAAAAAATAGCCCAATTTACAATTAGCATGCTTTTGGATTTTGTGTTTGCTTTTGCCCAAATAAAAAGTAAAGCATTTGGGCGTCCCAAAAGTTGGGATGTGCCCAAATACAATGTCAAATAATGAAATATTTAGCCAAGCGTCTATGCGTATATAAAATAATAAATGTTTGTTAAGTGCTTTAATAAATAAGCACACCTAAATAAATATTAGTGCCATGCCTTTAATGATAAGGCGCACAACTCATAAACGTCCATTAATTTAAATATGTATTTTGCAGAATCACCTGATGTGGAATCACCCACGTGCACATTAAATTAATCTAACGCCCGAAAAGAACAGGCATCCCCGTCAACTTCTCGCATAAGGAATCCACCTTGTGTACAAGCCAGGCCAAATACATATAGTTTTACGGAATCCACCGTGGAATATGCATCTAGTTTTATGGAATCCACCGAAAAACCTCACGAAATCCACCATGGAATATGCCTCATGGCATTAATTTATCATTATAGTCCAAATGAAAGGAAGATGGTGGTGTCCTCATGATGCTCATTAAGCCTCCATCACTCCTTCTTCCAACTATAAGCACTTCTTTCTTCAAGCTAAGGGAAGAAGATAGAGAATTAAAACTAACAAAATGGTAAAGAGCTTCACCCTACCAGAGCTCCTCACTCTCGCTAATGTCTTAGTTTCTCTTAGCCACACCATTTTGAGTAAGATTCTCAAGAGATTTGCCAGCTCTCTCTTGATACCATAGCTTGCACAAAAGTTTACAAATGCACGCAAGGTATACTCTTCACAATTATCATTCCTTAAGCACTTAAGCTTCTTGTCTAACTAATTCTCTGCAAATGCCAAGAACTTTTGAAATGCCAAGAACCATGGGTATTGGTCCACATAAATCACTATGAACCAAATGAAGACATTCTGACCTTCTATTCCTACATCTCTCTCATGTGACATTTTAGTTTTCTTTCCAAAGAGATAATACCCACAAAAACCAAGATCAGACAAATCTAGATAAGGAAGATGATTCAAAAAGCACAAAGCTTTCATTCTAATGGTAGACATATGCCCCCAAATAGTGATGTCATTAAGAAAAAGATTACTATTTAGTGATGACAACTACATTATGGTCTTTAACACCAAAGACATGCAAATGATCACTCTATAACCACAATCATCAAGATGTCTTATATTGATCAAACTTTTGGTCAGGTATGGGACATGTTGTACATTACGTATGATAAAAGAATTTTTTTTGGTAGTGATAAGTATATATCCCCAATGCCAACAATGTTGCATGCATAGTTATTACCAAGGTGAACACATCCTCTCTTTCTAGCATCATAAGTAGAGAACAACACTCTATGTGGAGTAACATGAAATGATGCTCGAGAATCCAATAGCCTATTTTGAGATATGCCATTATCCATATCAACCAAGAATGCATCACCAAAGGAGGATATATACAAAATATCATCATCATCACTACTACATACATTTATCTCCTTAAACTTTGCCTTGATTTTCTCTTTGCCATCATTCTCATTTGCTTTCTTGCCTATTTTTCTTATTCTTCCATTTGAAGCAGCCTTTTTTTATGTGCCCCTTTTATAGAAGTAGCATTATACATCATTTTTGCTATGTGAATTTCTTCTTGACTTGTCTCTCTCACAAGAGTTTTCCTTGGCATTTGATTTTTTCTCACCACAAGTACATTGAAGCTCTTTGACCATAAATTGTTCTTTCCATTCACCTCCTCAGTAAGCAAACTGATCTCAACATTATTAGCACTCATAAGACCACTTGCAAATATAGAGTTACTAATAGTAATCCTAAAAGGATTCCAACTCTCAAGTGAGGTGACTAACAAGAACACAACTTTCACATTGAATCATAAAAGACAACCTTCTAAGATACTATATTGGCCTAAAATCATGATAAACTCATTGAGGTGATTAGACATTGAAGCCCTCTCCTCCATGAGAAGATCAATGAGTTCTTTCAACTAATAAACCTGCAAGGCTGACTTTTTTAAATACAAGTCACCAAGTTTTTTTCATCTACCATATACACCTGCCATTTCTTTCATATTAAAATACATAGCATTTGAGAGTTTCAACATAATAATGGAGCATGCCATCTCATCTAATTCTTCACATACATCTGCATCCCACTATATTTGATCAAATTTACTTGCATCTTTTTTACCAATACATTGTATATTTGCTCCTTTCAATATGAAAAGTTTATTCCATCACATTCCAATATTGAACAATGCATATATATATATGCACACCAAAAACACCAAGATACATTGAACTGTAAGCTCAAAATAGACCAATGGATTGTAAATGTACCCTCAAAGCCAAGAAACGGCTATCCAAATATCAAACCACCATAAAACTAATGCAAATTTGATATTTTAGCACTCCCAAAGACATATTACTTTTCCATAAGCTTTCCTAATTATTATGGATATCTTTTGAGCATAAGACAACAATCACACCACTAGAGAATCAAACTACCTTCACAAATCAATTTCAACCTACATAATCTCTACAAAGTGAACATAAACTAGTGTGGAAAGTCCTTCAAGATGACAAAGCAATCAAAATATGCGTATAATTTGAAGTTGAGAGTAATCCAAGGGCCTTTGAGTCACTATTGATTAATGTTTGAACCTTATAGAAAGGTTTATGTAATAAAACGAATCCCATGTAGCCTTCTAGAATATTAACGTGGAAAAATGGTGTGAACTAACTAATTAGAGTGCATCAACAGAGATTTTTTAAAGAATAAACAATCTCTTTTACATCCGGATTAGTAGCAAAGTCCATAGAGATCATGATCTTCGCAAATCATCAAGTCTCTCTCTCTTTTCTCTTCTCTACTACAAACACAAGTAGAGCCTTTGCTTAAGGCCCCAACTTGAGACCTCTATGTAAACCCTATGTTTGCAACAACTAGGTCCCCTACTTCCAAGAGACAAGCTACCCCCTTGCCTAAGCAAGCCATGTGCTTGTATATATCAAAACCATGTACCAATATCTCTATTAAAGCATCTAAAGCCAAGATGTTTTGCTTCAATGCCAGTCACTAATGGCTACAAACATCAATGCCAAAATGGGCTATCTCAACCCCATATTAAGCTTTAATGGCTCAATTTTGACTTAGATCCAAATCTTGGTAATGAGAATAGTACCTCTACCAATGGGTGGGGCAGCAAGCATCAATGTCAAAAAAGAAGCTCAAATCTTCAACCTTCATGATAAAGCTTCACTCCTTGCATTCCTCGCTCCAAGCATGAGCTCCCATGAATACCAACAAATGCCACTTTGATACTAGTTGAGAGGGAAGAAATGGTGGAATGTGAGGTAGAAGTTATGGAGTGCAAGAGGGTTGAGAGTGTTATGTGAGTATAATATGAATGGTACCCTTATTCTTTGTTATGTTTTGTTGTATATGACTATACAATGTGTACATATGCATGTGTACATATGCAAGGGGTGCTCGCCCATTGGCCTTTACCCCAATGGTGTACAAATGGCCTTGAGCCTTATAAACATGACTCAATTTCCCCAACCATAAGGTGTCCCTAATGCATTTTCATCGGGATCACTTTATGATCCAAGGCTATGACCACACTATTGGTGCCTACTTGGATGTCCAAGGTTGCAACATTAAGCCTCATCATAATTTTGATAATTCCCTACTCCCTTTGCATCATCATCAACTTACAAGCATCATTTGCATCCATATCCGAATGATTATCATGTTCACATTTTGCTCTACATGATCCTAAAGATGCACATAATCCTCCAAGATCTTTGGATAAGCATAAGAGTCATTGCTGCCCCTAAAACTATTGACATTATCTTAGTGGGTGGAAAAAGAATGACTAGGGTTCTCCTTATCATCATGGTCCCTACACAAAGTTAGGAGCATCTCCATCACTGCATATATAATGTCCAAAGAGTCATATAATGGTATAGATAATCATGCTCATAAACTAGATGACCTTTGCAAGGACTAGCATCCGCATAAACTCTATGAAACATACCAATCTTTTGTAAGAACTAGCATCCCCATGATGCTTATTATACATACCAATAATCCCCATCATATCCATTATACAAGGCCTCCACTTCCCATATGAAGATGCATAACCCTTGGCATAACACTACAAGGGTTTATTGCCCATAAAAGTATATATGTATGCATAAGAGGCCATCCTTTTGAGTGTGAGAAACCCTAAGCAAGGGTTGATAGGGGTTGAGGGCTTCCATCAAACCAAAGGTCAAGAATCAAGCTTACTACACAAATAAAAGCTCCTTCCATCTTTTCATCACATGCCTTAAAAAATGGGTCCTTGGTTAACTTCTAAGGTTTTGTGTGGCTCATTCAATGATACATTTGCACATTTGGATCACCAAAAGTATCTTCTATGAGATTCTTCCATCATACACATTTCAATTCTTCGACATATCTCTCAAGCCTTTTGGATGCTTTAAATATATCCAAACTCTGTAAGCACATTGAACCAATACATCCAAAATGTATGCTAAATCTCTAAAAAAATTTCCCTCCCCATGAGAAAAGGGCAACCGTGTAGAGTATGCTTGATGCTTTCCATGGCTCTCAATATCATAGATCCAGCTAACAAGAGTTCTTTGAGTGCATCCATGAGCTACAATGATTCATTGGACTCAATGCATCCCCTCAAAATCTTAGATATTAAGCATCACGTGTTCTTTTGACTTCAAACCTTGTATACATACATTTTGCCATTCTTCATATATATTTATCTAGTCAATGCCTTTCATTTCACATACATAATCTTAGCTTAATTCTCCTTTACTTGCCTTGATTTTGAACATGTTTTGACCTTTGCACATGGGATGACTATCTTACTAAGCACAACATAAAGATTAGATAAGCTAATCTTCAAGCATAAGGTCTACACAATCTATATTGTAAGTGTAGTGTGGTACATACAAAGAATAAAAGAATTTATTTATACTTAGGGTATGGTACACTTACATCCACAAGGGTGAAGTTCACATGTGTAAAGTAATATACATAGGGCCTTTACACACCCAACAACCTCCCACTTAAAGGTCTTAAGCAAACCTTTAACCAACTCCCATAAGTCTAATGTAATGCTCATGTTGAGCCTTTGCAAGACTTTTAGTGAGAACATTTGCATGGTTATCTTGTAATTTGATCTTAGTTAGTGTGACTAGACCATCATCTAGAACTTGTCTAATAAAGTGATACGAAACATCAATATGCTTTGTACGTGCATGAAATGTTATAAGATCTAAGATACACACTCGACGTTCTTATATACTCAAAAGATATATGGTGAATATTATGATGGCATAGATAGAGAACATATGAGAGAAAAGAAAGATGTAGAGAGAAAGAGAGAGAGAGAGATAGAGAGATTGACAACACACTAGGGACTAGAAGATGGGCCAAGATGGGCCAGTCCCCCCCCTTGTGGAGTTATATTATTGACAAGGAGCAAGCTCCTCTGCTACACATAAACTAGTTCTAAACTTATAGATCTTGGGAATAAGATCACGGTTCCTTGCATAGAATACAATCGGCTAACACTTGCACAACTTGGAAGTTGGCACCTTTTGATCCTTCTTGAGTCTCTCCTTCTCTCCTACACAATATGTGTCGGGCTCTCCTCTTGGAGCTTGATTTCAGCAGAGCTCTCGCAACACTTGCACCTTCTCTCCTATGCAATATGTGGGATCTCCTCTTGGAGCTTGATTTCAACAGAGCTTCTGTAGTACTTGCACCTTCTCTTCTTCTCTTTGAACTTGATTTCAGCAGAGCTTCCACAACACTTGCTCCTTCTCTTCTCCTCTTGGATGCATGCAAAGTGATGCTTCCTTCACCTCCTCCACACCCAAAGAGAGCCTCCAAGAGCTTCTCTTCTTGGAGAGAGACTTGAGTGCCAAGATTGGAAAGGTCGATCTTCATGCAAGATGTGGCTATTCCAGGACCTACTCTACAACACCGATTTTGGAATATCTCTCTTTTCGTTGCTCGGATAGAAAAACGTCCAACAAAAAAGTTGTAGATCTCGCCGTTTTTGATAATCCACACGGATTGTTTTTAGAGATCGGATTTCGATATTTTAAAATTGGATTCACCATGTCTATTTTAAGAAAAACAACTTTTTAAACTCTACTCTTAACTTATGGTCCATGCAACCACCTTGAACCATAGATAAGGAGAGTTCATTAGATTGCCTTAGGCCTCAACCTTAAGATTAATTTTCCACAAACACTTGTGTCATCTTAGACCTTAGAAAGAGAAAATCACTTCTCTTCTCACTTCCACAGGATCACGTCTCTCATATTTCTTAGTGAGAGAATTACCTCTCTCGTTTTTCTTAGTGAAAGAATTAATTCTCTCCTTAATTCATTAAGAGAGAAAATGCCTTAAACCTTGACTTGTAAGGGAGAAGATGATCCCAAATGAATGCAGTGCTCATTACACACAAGTAAATGTTCCCAGGCACCGGATGCACACATAAATACATATACACAATGATAATGCACTTCCTCTTCTTAGAACTCAATCCATCTTTACTTATGTGTAACTCCTTGGTTCTTGTGTACACTCTTACACTTGGAAGAGACTTCCTTTCCCCTTTATAACTTGTACTGCCTGTACCAGATATCCCTGTCATAATGCTTTGATCACCCCATTAAGTGATACACTAGGAATACTGGTCTCTAAATGGTCTCATGGCCATGCTAGATCATCATCAACATTTAAAGAAAAGTGGGTCATCAATTTATTGACATAAATTTATTAAATAGAGAACCCTAATAGGCAATCAATTTAGTGACATGAAACATGCCGTTTTTAGCCTGGCATACAACACTCTGGCTATCACATCCAAGTATAGGCGTTTTGGTGGCTAGCCCAAAATCCTTGACCAAATGACCAAGCCAAATAGCTTCTTTTGAAGCTTCAATGGGGGCTGAAATATATTCAGCCTTAGTGGTAGAGAGTGCTACTACCTTTTGCAATCTAAAGCACTAAGAAACTATCCCACCATTCAAGGTAAATATGTACACTTTGGTAGACTTGTGAGTATCCAAGTCACCTACCATGTTTGCAATCACAATACCCCTGCAAATCTAATGTACCCTTTCCATAGCAAATGCATTTTCTTTGTGTGCCCTTAAGGTACTATAAGATGCATTGCACTGCTTTCCAATGTGCTTTTCTAGGATTTGACATAAGCCTGCTTACAACTCCCACTGCATGAGCAATGTTAGGTCTAGTGGCAACCATAGCATACATGAGTGAACCACAAGTTGAAGCATAAGGAACGCCCTTCATAGAGCTGGCTACCTTATCATCTTTTGAGCAATTTGCTTTGTTAAGCTTAAGATATGGTGGTCAAGGAACACCAAGGGGCTTAACATCTGCCATTAAAAAACAATCAAGTACTTTGCCGATGTACTTTTTTTGTGAGAGAAATAAGAGATGTTGCTCTCTAACTCTTCTCACACGTATGCCCAAAATGTGTTTAGCTGCACCCAAGCTCTTCATGGAAATGATTGAATTTAGTTGTCTTTTCAATGCATAAATCTATCTTTTATGCTTACCAACATAAGCATATCATCCACATAAAGCACAAGTATAATAAGGCTTCCATCATTAGCCTTCTTAATATATAAGCAGTGATCTGCATTACTTCTTTTTAAACCCATGTGAGAGCATGAAGGCATCAAACTTTTTATACCATTAATGGTCTAGGATCCTGTTCCAAACCATACAAGCTTCTCTTAAGCTCACATACCAAATGCTCCTTTCCTTGTATAACAAAACCTTCGGGTAGTTTCATGTATAGCTCTTCTTCCAGATCACCATGCAGGAATGCAATTCTAACATCTATCTGATCAAGTTTAAGATCCATAGATGCTACAATGGCAAATAATACTCGAAGTGTGGTCATTTTGACAATAGGAGAAAACACTTCCTGAAAATCAATGCTCTCTTTTTGTGTATAGCCCTTAGCCACAAGTTTGGCTTTGTATTTGGGCTTTCCATCCACACATTTGATTTTATAGACCTATTTGCTAGGAATGGCTTTCCTATCCTTGGGTATGTAACCAAATCCCAAGTATCATTCTAATACAATGACTTTCATTTCTTCTTGCATAGCTAGCTCCCACTTTTCTTTAACTCACATGATAAAGTCTCTTTATGCGTAAGAGGCTCACCTTCATTTGTGACCAAAATGCAGTCCAAAGAGGGATCAAACCTTTGTATAGGTCTTCTGACACGTGTAGACCTTCTTACCCAATGATTTGTGTTATCAGGTAACAGATCCACATCCAAAGGAATGTCAATGACCTCATTATTTGGCTCTGAACTGCATGTTCAGGTTGTTGTAATACAATTTCAGGAGGCTAATCCTTAAAGCATAGAACTTGTGACTCAGAAATTTATGTGTCAAGTTTGTTCAGCATGCACCATGCATAAAAAAAGGGAGAAGCAAGCATATACTCCTTCTTCTTCTCATGGATCTATTCTTACTCCCTTATTTTCTTCTTCTTTTCATGGATGATGTTTTGTGTCTCAATCAATTGTGAAACAATTGAGCATGCCATTGAATTTTGAGGTCATATTAGCCCCATCAATGCATTCCATCAATGCAGCACATTTCATGTTGATTAGCATTTATTTAACTTCATAATGATCTTCTTCTTCTAAGCATGCACTAACGTTTCTCTCTCACTTTATGCAAATGTTTGAAACCTTGGGTAATCATTTGAAGTAGAAGAAAGTGAGATTTGTTGAGCTTCTTTATTATGGAGGACTATTTTGCAAGGGTGAAATGAAAGTACAGTGCCCCATTTAGCCAAAACCCTAGTAAAAGAGAGTGTAAAATGAAGCCAGAGTGTTGAGAGTAACTTGGCTTTGTCAAGTACACAACAAAAGAATCCATGATAGCATGGTGTGTGAACTAGAACAAGAGGGGAAAAGAATGAAGGAGAAGCAACTCTTCTACATTTTTGAAATTTTTGCAATTGCCATGGCCCAAAAAAGGTAGGACCCCCAAAAAGGAGATGTCAATTTAGCCATTAGCCTCAATAAGAATGACTAAACTAGCAGTGTAGAGGGATTTTTACCCCACCAGTGTGGCTCCAACTAAATATCTAGCTAGTTTAGAAACCCACTAAAAGTGAAAAGGAACCCCGTTAGACCTAGTCAATACTAATGAACCAAAATCCAAGCTTTGATACCAATTATGATAAACTAAATAATTGCAGCTAAGATACACATTTGGCCCAACATGTCAAGAATATTAGCATGATCTTAGGTAATCCCAAAGATACACTGGGGTCAAAATTTGGCCTTTGTATCGATGTGGCATGTAAAGGAAATATAGAAGAGCATAATGTAATTATGGAACTCCCTTTGATGGGGGCCTCCAAGTGTTTATATGCGATGAGTGAAAAGTTCACAACCTACAAAGTCCCAACTTGGAGACAATTTCACCCCCAAACATAGCAAGGTCCAAAGACTAAACAAATATGTTGGATCTAATCTATGTTAGTAGCCATTAAAAAGTTGAAGCCCACTAATGAATGCTCTACACATGCTACCACCCCTTTTTCTTTGTCTAGCCCTCCCTTGCTATATTAACTACTTAATGAAGTAGTAATCTAAAGGCAATATGGTGCAACAATACATCTAGCTAGTCCATCAAATTTGTAGTTTCCCATGACTTTATGTGCACCTTAAAGCGCTAGTAACCCCACCATCCATAGAACTAACACTACAAAATAGCAGAATTAGGAATAAGAGCTCCTAGCATTGTTAAACAAGAGACTATCACTATGCACTAGACTAGAATCAGAGTAGAGAGAATAAGGACAGAGGAGTTGTAGCTCTTCATGCCTCCCCAACAAAACAACATGCCATCCCATTCCATACGACCAATGAAGGCACCTCCTACACCATTGAAACCCAATCTTTTGAGGCAACCATTACTTCCACTCCAATTAGTTTCAAAGCTACCACTATTTTGGACATTGATGACTAGTGATTCAAACACACCTAATTCATCAAATGAACCCTATGACCATGTTTACTAGAGTAGCATCTACAATAATGCTAAACCAAGCCCCCATACCTTAGCAATGAGCACCTTCCTCACAACAACAAGAACCAAAGTAGTGACTAATCACCCCTTTCTATCTTCTTCCCTCCATCTACAACCTTCAAAATTCTCACCTTCTTAGTCACATGTTCTCCCCCTCTTTAACACTGGCACCCACTTGTCTTATGCCTCCTTACTCCCCTCTTCTCCATCACTACTATGCTCACTTCTATCACATTGAACATGAAGTACAAACACAACCAAGCCTTCTAGCTTGAAACTATTTGCATCAATTCATTTAGGTTATGACCACCATCTTCACATCCAAAGAGGACTTTGTAAATAAACATACTTCTTCTAACTAAAAGAAAACAAATATTTGAACCAATAAACCATAGGAACGAGAAGTAATGTTTGTCATATACCAATTGTGATGCTAGTAACCATAGGAAGCCATAGTTGTGTAACAAGAAAGAAAGATGCCTGATACACACCTCATGCTGATGGCCATGAGAACTCACCCATCATGGTGGTGGGCATGAATACACAACTTCATGCAAGGTGGGAGAATCCACAAAAGGACCTCAAGAGCTCCATCAAGGAAGAAGTCACAAAAGTGAATGTTCATATGATCAAAAGATGTCTACAATGGTTTAGCTCCTCCCTTTATACTAAACCCTAGCCCTAATCATCTAGGTTTGGTAATAAGTGGCATGCCCCTAAAATAGGTACATTACAAACCATCCCTCCTTGATAAAGTTTTTTCCTCAAATCTTAAAATATGGAAGAGTACAATGAAAGGTCCAAATAAATGATTTTGCAATGTGTAAATCCTTGTTGAAGAAGCATATGCATGAATATGATGAAGATTTTTCATTGAAGAAGCATGAATAAACACTAGTAGTGGATTTTTGACAAACTGTAAGAAACATGACTGATCGTAAAATGGCCATAATTTTGCATGGGTAGCTCCAAATTGCATAAATGAGGTATCATGATGATGAAGTAGATAATAGTAGGCACCATGTCCAATCATAAAGATCTAATTTTTGTTGAGTAAATTTGAAGAATTTTAGACCTATCCTACTTCAATAAGTAGTTGAATATCCTATTTTGGCAAAATTGTCCCATTCTCAAACCAAGGATTTCCCTAATGAATTATCAACCATATTCCACTAATAAGACCTACAAATTATGATCTTTGTAACCCTCATTGATAGTGGAAAATTGAGCTAAATGATCTTATTGCAGAGAGACATTATGCCTTGTTTTGAATGTCCTACTTCTTCGCCCTACTGTTGTAGTGCCTTTGGTCTTCAATATACCATCAAATCTCTTTCCCAAAGCAATCAATGCTCATATACTTGGACATGCAATTTTCTTGTTGGATTTCAAATCATTGGGGGTAGGCAAAGTTCCTCCCTGGCTAGGTTATGCACCCCTTTGGGTTCATAGATAATGAGTGAGGGTCACCTCTCTTTTTCCTGTTATCTCCCCTAGCATCCACCTTTTTCCTAGGTGGGTATCTCAACATGGAAAGTTTATGCTACTCTAAGCAACCATAGGTACAAAACGGAAATGCCTTTTTAAAATTTCATTGTGAAGGAAACTACAATGATGAAAGTGGTTGAAATGAAATGGATCGGGATAAGGCTTACCATTAATACTTTAGTGACTCACTACAAGCACTATTACACTTACCCTCTATGATCATTTTTCAATCAAAGGATTTAATCAAATCATGCCACCAATCAATGTCAATGTTAGGATCAAATACATTGGATTCAAATGTACTTTGAGAAGGATTTTAGTAGATTGGAATCAAATGGAAGAGGAATTTCATTGACATTTTAATCTATGGATTACGATGAAGATAAGGACTTTAGTAGGTTTGAATAAAATGAAAGAGAAATTTTATTGACATTTTGATCTGCGGAATATGTCCATGCTACTCATTCCCAATGAAGAGATGGATGAAATAGCTATGCAATCTCTCTTTTAGCAAAGAAAATGGCTCATCAAATGGATATGAGAGAGATTAAATGAAAATAGAAGGGAAATAACTCAATCGCGATGCCCGTTGATGCTCCAACTCCATAATGTAGTTAGCTAATAAATCTTGGATGAATATTCATGAGAGATTGCTCTAATGTCCAAAATAAGTGCTCCAGTATACGAGATTCAATAGTAACAAGCATGATGATTTCACTCTCATCACCTATGCTAGGAAGTTATGGACCTCTCTTTAGCTCCCTCCTCCCTCTCCTCCTAGAGGCACACACTTCACTAGCTCCATTGGCTATGCTAGTAATGGCTAACCATGTGAGAGGTAATTTTGAACTCCTTATTGTTTGTGTGTTTCAAACTTTGTTGCCCTACGCAAGTCAGTTTTGTAATTTGACCATCAAAAACCCCCCTAAGTCATCCTATGAGCAGCAACCCAGTTGGCAGGCGCATTGTGTGTGCTGCACGAGGTTGCAATTCAAGCCTCCATTGTGCGGCACCTAGAGAAATTTTCACCCAAGGTGAGGTTTACCTTCAAAAGGTGATGGCCTTCGCGCCACGATGCTGCAGCCAAAGCGGCTTAACACTTAAAAAGTCGCAAACTAGTGGACTTGGGCCCTCGCTTGAGAAGAAAGATTGCAATTATTTTTGTGGTAACTAATTCGAGTTTTCTTTGGTCTAGTGCGGAAGTAAAATACCCAAGGATTGCAATATGATTAGCGCTGCGTTCGGTGCAGGGTGAGAACAGTCCCTTAAAAAAATATATATATGGGCGTGAGAAAATTGCAAGGGCGGAAAGTCCCACCAAGCGTCCAACTTCCAAGAGAATTTGCAAATGCACACCCTACCCCCATTGGCCTGTGGCTGTGGGGACCGCAGTAGTCCCATAAGGCGTTGTCAATTAAGCTTCAGACTTGACTTTTGAGCCGTGGGTCTCATTGGCTCCAACGAATTCCAATTTCCTATACGAAAAACCCGGGCTCATTCACACCAAACTTGCTAAAACACAAAATCGCTTTGTATTTTTGTGTGTGTGCCAAGGCAGCAAATTGACATTCAAAGAAGAAGGGCGGTGGTGGGGCCTCGGGAAGGGTGGTCCGACAAGGCAGGGATGATCTATGTGCGTGTAAATGTGGAGACGATTTTGTCCTGAGCTGGGGCCAGAGACTCGAGAGAAAATAAGAATTGAAATGAGAGAGAGAAAATTACGTCGTGGTTGTGTGTTGGCGACTGGTAAGACGGAAGACCGAGTCGTGAATGCAAACCAGTAAAAGGCGACGGGTCAACGTAAAACGTGGCGGGTGTGCGCACCGGCTACCGCAGGTGGCGGGGGAAGAAACTGCCAAATTTAGCGGTGCCAGCCTCCAGGTGACGAAACGGCTCTCTCCATTATCTTTCTCTCGGGAGGCCAGGGGAGGGGCCGCTAAAATGTGTGGGGTGAGCGGTGAGGTACCGGGAGCAACCGGTAAAAAGGAAGCCACATATGACGCTTTCTTTCGCTTCATCTGCGAGTGCGTCGTCTCATCTTCTCCTCCACTTCTTGCGTGTAACAATTTGCATGCGTCTCTTTTTCTCTCTCTAGAGGCACACAGAAGAAAAGAGAGAAGAAGGAAGAAATAAGCAAGCCTGCCGGGCTGCCCGCCTGCCTATGTGTTGGAGCTAACTCTTAACCCTAGCTATGGAGTCTGCCCCTGCTGCTGCATCGTCCTCGGCATCGATCGGGCCTCACGTCCTCGTCCCCATCTCCCACCCGGACTCCCCAGTCCCTACCTACGCAGTCCTGCAGTTCTTGGGCTTCTCCTCCCCCTCCTCCTCTGTCGACATACCCTCCCAGTCCTTCGTCGTCAGCCCTAACTTCGCCCTCCCTCACCTCCAGGTCATCTGCGCCTCGCCCACCGCCGCTGCCGCGCCGTCCGCCCTCGCCGCTGGCCCTTCCTCTGCCCCGCCCACCCCCCCCACCAGCCTCTCCCTCAAGCCCTCCGAGAGCAGCAGCAGCAGTGATGGCGCCAGGGACGACGGCCCGACACCCCGAGAGCGTGACCGCGAGAAGAAATTCGTCTCCCTTAAGCCCTCCCCCATGAAAAAGGCAGGGGTCTGTAGTGGCGCCCTGAGCCCCGGAGTGAAGAAGGCTGCCGCCCGGGTGGGTTCGCCTAATTCCTCCTCCTTGGCCTCAACTCCACCGGTCCGGACCATATCGGTGTCGCAGACCGAGCGCGAGACGATCGTGCATACTCACTCCTCCAACTTCCGGGAGGTCGTGCATCAGCTCACAGGCGCCTCCAGCGATGATAAGGATCTGCTACCTGTCACCATGCCTGCACGCACAATGAGCAAGCCAGAGATTATGGCAGGGGCGAAATCCGGCACCACTCCTGCTGAACACGGCAATGCTGCTGCAGCGGCCATGACCACAGGCAGGGTCAGTTTAGAGCCGGCAGCAGGGAGGAGGCCAGCGATGAAGCTCTTGGAGAGGCGGCGGTCCAGCAAGGTTCTGGAGAGGCTGACGACCTCGTGCAGGGAGCTGCCACCGCTAGTCCCCAGCCCCGTCACGCCACTGGCATCGGATTTTGAGAAGATTTGCCTCCCTGTTACTCCTACCACCAGCCAGAGCAGCACCTCTCTGGCACAGTCATCCGCACTGCAGGACAGCAACATGGTGGATGCAGAGCAAGCAACAGGCAAGCAAGAAAACGAAGGGGAAGCAGCAGGAGATGCAGAGGAGCAAGCGAGGAAGGGATTCTTCCTCCCTGCCCACAGGCCCAAGAGTGGCCCTACCCTCCTCCATCTGTTCCCAGAATCTCCGAGAGAGTAGCCTCCCTCCCTCCCTCCCTCTCTCCATCTGCCCCTACCCTCCTACCTTTTCTGTGAACAGGAAATTTTAGAGTCTATTATTCTAGCAGAACAGAGGTTTGCCATGGATTAGAAATCTATTCTGCAACCCTAGTATTAACTCAAAGAGGTATGCTCTGGATCTAGCTCTCGCACCCACCTTTACAGTTTGAGAAAAACTTGTTCAAAGGTTTTGCAAAGGGGTTCGTTCTGAATCAATCCCAGCACGCCCGCCATGTGCCTGCCCTTTCGTTGTCTTGTCTGCTGTTACTGTATTTTTGCTGCTGTTACTGTATTTTTGCTGCTGCTACTCTCTACCTGTGAGATAAATTGTAAATCTCGCCCGGGACGGGGCAGATAAGGAGTACATGATGAACTAACTGTGCATTTGGAATTCTGTTTTTGTTCGGTAGTCTTCCAGTCGTTAATTCGATGGCAATACAATTGAATCATTAGTAAGGTCTCAATGCGACTATGTTGTTATGTTCTAGTTGTTTATTCGATGGCAACACAATTGAATAATTATTAAGGTCTCATTGCAGTTGCATTGGGCATTTTGATAGGTTTTAAATTTCAGAAAGCATAGGTAGCCAGATAGCTTTTCTGAGGTTTCGCTACCAGCGATCGCAAAAAATCAGACGAAACTCCCCAAGTCTTGTAAGGGTAGTTCCAAGAATTCACGATTGAGTTCAAGAAGAATGCTTTCGCATGCCGTTTCAAATGCTCTAAATATCTTTGGAAGAAAGACAATACGTGGTGGAACGTGCCCACTGCCTCTCCCAAGTCCTTACAAATCGAAGATACGATTGAGGCTATTAAGGGGAATTGTTTAGCCTATCCAACAATGAGTCCTCTCAAGTATGACTAACCATATTGGATCCATGTCAAGCTCTCTTTGTGGCCCGTTCCAACAACCTGTGCTTACGGAGAGATTGTCCTTCGCTTGGGAGGGATTGCCAATTGCTTGGCCACAGTGTGCTAAGAGTTGGACAAACAGGAAAGAAGGCTGACGCAGTTGCAGTCCAAACTTTCCTGTTTTGCTAGATAGTCTTCGATGGAGGGTAATGATATTGAAATGGATTAGCACATTCATTAACCGGATGAGTCCAAGTAAAGGCTATACAACAGACGTGTTTACTCCGCTAGGATAAAAAGAAGCTTTATCACTTTGTTAAACTAATTTGTGTGCACGGATGCATTCGAATATGAAAGGAGAGTTGGATGCATACGAACATTGGAGGAGTGCCTTGTGTGCTTGGATGCATTCGAATATGAAAGGAGAGTTGGATGCACACGGCTATTGGAGAAGTGCCTTGGGGAGCATGCAATCATACTATTGGGGTGGTCTCATGAACCTTTCATGCATGTGGTCCACGCTTTCTTTTGTGCCTTTATCTAGTTCTTTTAAGCTATGTCTTTATACCCATGTGGTCTTGCATTGTCAAGCAAGATCTACAAAACAAGTCTTAGTGTCTTGATTCATAACCTCGATCATCTTGAACTGTGAACTAGATTGCTTAGCCTTTGCAGAGCTTTACAATGCTTAATCTCTAACATGTATCTCTAAATTCTCTAATATCTCTAATATTTAGTCTCTAAGCTAATCTATCCAATTGAATTCTATTCTAATATATATTATTGAAAGGTTTTGGGGAGTGTTATGTGAGATGCCCTCAAAACCCCCCTCCTCGGCACCCTGTGGCTGCCCTGCCAACCCACCCCCCCAAAAAATATGCACAACAAATCTCTCTCTCTCTCTCTCTCTCTCTCTCTCGTGCCTCTGAGGTTGTTGGACCCCTTTCTCAAATACATTGGCACGTTTTGAAAAGTCGCCTTTCAAAACTTCATGCTATAAGAGTCTTGGTTTTTTAAAGGTTTCCCTTAGTTTTTAGAAGGTTTCAAAAGTATCATAGAGAAGCTAAGATGTGTCTAGTCTATAAAATGTGGTGTGGAAGAAGCTAATGAAAGTGTGTGGACTCTTTTTTTTTTTTTTTTTTTTGGAAAGCTTATGGGGAACACTTGATAACTTCTCAAAGCTTCTTACCTTTGCCACATCTCAGAACTTTAGCTTATCATTAAGTATAAGTGATATGCATTGAGAAGCATAGATTTTATATTATTCAATCAAAAGTGAACAACAATGATGCACATATTAAGAAAGGGGGATTTGGTAGAGCCATGGGAAGGTGAGCCCAAACAAGTAAAAATGGCCAACAATTTATCATCTAAGGATGAACATACCACTTTATTAGCTTTACTCTTTAGAGCATATGCTTATGCATTGGTACAATGGCATGGTTAATTATGAGAAAAAATTGTCTTAAAAAGAGAGAAAGTAGCCATTGCTTTTGGCAGTCAAGGGAGGAAGTCTCCCTTGCTTTTAAGATTAAAGTAGAGCGCTCTTGTAGGGAAATAAAAGGGTAAGGTCCAGAGCATGCTTGTTTGCACTTCTTAAAGAAATACAAATGTGCTTGAATGGATATATATATACACTAGAATAGGAGTGTCTTCAGAGGCATGCAAGCATACCCTTCCAACTGTACTCAATGGTAGACTAGTCGAGTAAGAACCCTATCATATAATCATAATGCTATTAAGGGTCAAATTTCTTTTCAAAATCCTTTTTAGAGGGGGGAAGGGGGTTTAACATTGCAACAACTAGCCACTTTGGTGATTCACATTTCTTTGGGGGAGGGGTTAGGGAATTTGGTGATGGTGAGCCATTAAGATATAAAATGCTTTATTGAGATATTTGTTGGTTGCTCTCTCTTTCTCTTGTAATCAAGTGGCTACTCTGGTAGTAAGTCACTTATTTTATTATCCCATTAACCTGTGTTCAAATCTCCCTTTTTTAAACACCTATACTAAATGACCATGCAGAATATAGGAGTTGAACCCAAGACTGGTCGCCACACATTCAACTTAACCCATTGAGCTATAGACAATTGTAATCTATCAAGCTCCCTAAGTATCTCTTGCCATTGATGATCTCTAGGCAAACGTGAGGGGAAAGGGCAATATGGCTAGGGGTTTAGGGATGGAGCCAACATATTAGCACACAACATATTAGCGCACATTGAAAGGCTTTCATAATTGAAAAATATCTTGTAATGGGCCCTCTAAATGTGCCACACTATGAGGGTCCCAATGATCTCCCAAACCCCCAATCATGACATCATATGCTCTAGTACCTAGTAGTTGGACAAGGACTAGAGGCAAAGCCTCCAGAGCTACCATGACACATGAGCCTACCTCGATGATGAAGACACTCCCCCTTGCTTGTTAACTTGATACAATGGACTATGTCAACCATCCATGTGAGAAGAACATTACTATGGCAATTACACCATCAAGTGAAAGAAGGTCTCACACTTGTTTTTTGAAATGTTTTAGTTAGTAGATGTCCATCACATGACACAATGCATAAGGCAATAATAAATTTATCCAGTGATGCAATCCTTGCATATAAGGTCTATATATAGGTATATATAGGTCATATATATATAAAAACATAGACTATTGCATGTGCACATCCATAGAAATTGTGGATGTTCTTATTATTTTAGTAAAATGGAATCATGTGTTTATTGTGAATAGTTTATTGATAATTGATACTCATCCCATTAATGATTACCAAAGTTGTATTGTATGTAATTGCTTTTTACTTGTCCAAGCTCTTAGGTCTTCCAAGAAAATAGAGATGCCCATGATAAAGAATGCCTCACCTCCATGGTAATTACCACTAAGTTAAAAATAAACATACAAAATCCCTCCATGCATAATGAAGAAAGGCACATGAAGGGATTGCAAAACATGGTACTTAAGGGCAAATGCAAAGTATTAGACTATGAATCTGGTAGTTTGATGCCATGTTGCAACCACCTCTTTCAAAAGTCGCACCTTTCCTTTGTTTTGCCTAGAGTGATAGCTTGTGGCATTTTCAAAGTGGCTAGTCAATGCAAGCATTTCTTTTGTTAGACTAGAAGTGTTGGCCCAAACTTGTGAATTTTAGTTTGCTGTATTAGAAGGGCCATCAATGCTTAATACCTTGATTGATTGGGAACAATTTGTTCCAACATGTATTGATGTTATTCTTGTTGCTTTCAAGCAATATGGATTGCATTAGAGACATCCTCAAGTTACAACATGCAAGGTGACTAGGGGGTGATAGTGGCATACAATGAAATAGATTGACTTGTTAAGATGGTTGTGAGAAAACAAGTGTAGAAAATGCAAAACAATGCTTCAACATTAGAGCAATGTAATAAGAGCAAGATCTTTTTGCTAGTTTCCTCCACCTTTGTTGTGTAGTTGGAGATGGGATGAGATATGTACAACCAATGATGTTTAAATGCGTATAGGTTTTTCTAAAGACTAAAGCTTCAGATTCAACGGGTAACTTAGAATTTCATTTTGAAGGTAGGGTGGGGGGCTGCTTGATAGTGCGTTAAAGGACTAATGAAAATCTTGCTTTTAGGTAGCGGGCACATCTCCCTTTACATAAACCGAAGCTTATGTTGACCTCCTTCGTTGCACTCATTGTTTTCATGTTCACTTTTTGTATTTTTTTGGGGTAGGGAAGCTTCCTTGCCCATAAGTTTTGTTTGCACTTTTTAGTAAGACCTCGTGATGAATTCATCACATGATAAAGAAGGGCTAGAATATGCCGCATCAAGGTGGTCAATGTGCAAAGATGAGTGGCCTACTAGTTTAACATTTAAAAGTTTAGTGGCCTTTGTGTAAAATGTAGTGGAGGAGACCATCTGCCATCTTGTGCCCACCACTCTTTTCCCATGGTGTCGTGTAACCAGCATTAGTTATATTATAGCATACAGGTTTCAAAAGGGTAGGACAAGGGAATTTTGTTATGGTAGGTTTTCTTTGTGAGGTGGAGTTTCTTCTTTGCCCGTATTGGCTTACTGTTAGAAGCCCTTCAAAGTTCAACGTTGGCTCAGTCCCCATGGTCCACCGGTGGTATATCAAACAAATTTCATGACTTGGGTTTGAGAGGGCATGCAGGGGCAGGGGCGGGGGCGGGGGCCGGTTGTGGCAAAAAGGATTGGCAACTTGCAACGACGAGGGACGGCGGGTACAGGTAGTAAGTAGTAGGTGGTAGTGGTAGTGGTGGCCAAATGAAACCGACCGACTTTCCATAAAGCAATTATGTATGATGCATGCATGGACTGACTAGTCAAAAAGATGTGCAACCGCCTCTCTCAGACTTTCCCTAGAGAGAGAGACCGTGTCGCTTTTGCTGGCTACCAGTCAAACTGAAGCCTTTTCTTCAAAGTGAGGCGATGCTGCTCATATTTTTAAAAACCGTCACGCGCACGCACACCAGCGCAGCCTCTACTGGCCTCTCGCACACACGTCGAGGGTTCCGACTTCCAAGTTCCAACTTCCACTATCGCACGCCATTTTAATGACCGCCTTCACATCGTCACGACTCACCATCATTCTTTCTTTGTTGTTGTTAAACAACCGCAAAAAGAGCGCGTTGAAGAAAATGAAATAAGAGTGTGGGGCCCTTGCTAACTTCTAAGTCGATGATTCAAAGGCTGGTTTCTTCTACCTGCCCCGTCACAGTTGGTTATGGAGACACAATGGACGTGGTCAAAACCAGACACAGACTTCGCACTTGGCGTTGCTTGCCTAAACGAAAAATGCTCTAGACCACTCTTGACGACAAACACTCTTAGTAGTCCCAAGGATGATAGCTTGCCCATGGATAACTAGGTTTAGCTCAATAAAGGAGTTTGAAGTTCTAAATGCACTAACCAGTTCTTATATGTTTGTTATGTAGTAGTTTTACTAACAACCTTTAGACATGGCATTGTGTTTTGAAATGAAGTACGTTTGTAGATAAGTTTTTGCGTTGTTTAAATATATGGAGGATGTCAAAAGGAGAATATGTATGCACACATATAGTTCGAGTCACTAATTGTGATTTTGAACGTTCACATTTCTCTTGGTCGTAGGCGCCATGGCCAAGTGGGAATAAGAATGGAAACACTTTATTTTCCAAGGTGATATTTAGACAGGGTGAGGTTCTTGCAGGCAAGCTGTCCATCTCGAACGTCGTCGTTCTTTCAACGAGACAATATTATTCCGTAATATGATGCATGCAAACTTGTGCTGATCAACTCGTTGGAATGTCTATTCGTCGGCTTGGCTCAACTATATTTTTGAGCAAACTATAACATCTTTCATATCTTTGCATTGAGAATTCGTTTTGTATAGTTAGGTAAGAGTGACACCACGTATTTGTTTTCTCTATTTCTTCGCAAGACATGGTCAATATTTAGTTATTGTCATATTGATTCCATATTGTTGGCATGCAAGGATGGGAATAGTGCTTAACAAAGCCATTGAAACTTATATTTGTTATGTAGATGGATTATTCTTTTGCGAGTGGACAACATGATGTTTCATTGTGACTATACCACATGATATGCACATTGTTAGTCTTCCAATTATGCTTTCACATTTTGTTACCCAAGATTATTCGAATTTTTCTATGTCATACCAAGTGGAAGGAGAAGAGTACACTAAATTTGGGACAAAACTAGAGCTTTGAGAGTGAATGACAAAATGCCCAGAAATAGATATATACTTGTCCAAAAAAGATAAAAATTTACAAGGAAACTCTCAAGTAAAAAAAGTATCTCTGGGTAAAAATTAATCTTAAAATATGATGTGTACATCATTTTATATCGTTTTTTAACTTTCACCCTTTTAAGAAGCGAGAACGAGAATGATTCTAATATATTTTAACGTTGAAAAGTCATGAGGGCATTAAAGACTTGTGTATTAATGATTGGCTTCGTGTTTAGAGAAAATAGAATTGTATTTTTTTGGTTATGAGGATTTTGAGAAAAACTGACCTTATCCTATAGTTTGGGAAGAAAATAATAGGTAAAATCTATTGAAAATACAATTACGAGATTTGCTTGATTATAGAGAATCTATTATTATAATATTATTTTGGAATCTCTTTTTAGAGAGAGAGAGGTGAGAGAAACCCCTTAAGGGTCAAAAAAGAGAGTCCATATTTCTCCTAATGAAATCAACTAGTGGGTCAATTAAATTATTTTCAAAGTGATACTTGTTCTTGCAAATCCATATACTCCAAAGATAGAGTCCCTTTAACCAGTTCCATATTGTAGGGGATAGAGTTAAGTTGTCTTGCTAAGTACATCACTTGGTTGGACAACCCATGGTGTGTTTGTAAAAAATTGAGCTCTTGCCACACTTAAACATTCAATTGGTCCTTCTCTATGTTAGGGTTTTTATTTTTATCTTCATTCTATCATGAAAACTATGCATACTTTCCTTACTGTCCAATTTACCACTGCGTTGATATAATTATTCTTAGATTGCAATATGACATCTTTTGCCATAATAATGATAAACAATATTAGAATTGCTAGAACCTCTATTCTACATTCACCTCTTCCTCTAGAGCTCCCCCTATCTCTAAAGTTTCCATGGCCTCTTGAAACTTGCATATCACCAAATTCCTAATTTAACATGCTTTGCTAGTTAGCACCTACACATTTTATAACATGACCTCTTGAAAAGGATTTGCTACATCCTCTTCTTGAGCTGGAGTAGAATGCTTGGACTTATTCATCACTTTTTTCTAATGATTCAACCTATATGTTGATAGTGATCATGAAATAAACTAGCTCATCAAATCTAAAAATGGCTTCCATATAGACACATAAGAACAAATGATTTCTAAGCCTTCTCATTATTAAGGCCACCCAAAGTAGATAATATTAAATCATCATCATTAGACATTGCATTTTGCTACCAAAGTATCTGCAAAGCTTCTAATTTTCAAAATATACTCATTAACAACAAACATTTTTCTTTTCTTCAAAGTATTCAGCTCTTACTTGAGTTGAATCTTTCGTACCTTTGTATTAACAGAAAACATATTTTCAAACATGGTCCATGCTACATGTGGACTTTTTACATTTCTAATATGCCCCAATATAGTGTTATCGATGACTGTAAATAGCCAATACATTACCTTTTTGTCTTTTGCATTTCATTCTTTCCACGCCTTTAATTTGTTTGTAGTCATAGGGTCACTAAGCTCTAGTTTCTTTTCTTCATTTGAAACAAACTCGAAGAGACATTTTCTAATAAGAAAGTTTGGCCCCCGAGAGCACGTCTCCGCAGGCCGAGGGTCCTTCCATGATGGGTAGTTATTCTTATCCAACTTCTCAATGATGGGGTTTCAATAGTTCTCATCCATTATGATAAAAGTGAGTACTAAAGAACAAGCAAGTCTTTTGCAACCTTTTACAGAATATGTATAGCAACATACTAGCCAACTTTTTTTACTAACTATTCAATAATACATATAATCTACAACTTGTTTGCAAATAAACTTTGTGTTTGCTTCTTGGCAAATATCTTAGAACTTACATATTCAAAATATGTAACATGTGCACCTAGAAACGGTTGACACAATTGAATTTGCTGCATGCCTTGAAACTACTATCTATAACCTTGCGGGTCTAAAACAGGACTTAAAACAACCTCAATTAGCCAAAAAACCAGTACCAAACCCTAGAGAACTTATCCATAGAATGTGTAGTGATCTAATTGCACACCAAATCTCACAGAGATATAAGATGTTTACTTTGCCATGCTTCTAGTGCCTCCATATGCACTATCCAAGAGAAAGAGTAGGAGAATGGGAGAGCTTTTTGCCTGTTTATTTCGTGCTTAAATCCTTGCTTACTCTCATTCACTTTAGCCTCCATAACTAGCCTCTATTAGTAGTGCAACTCTGATACGATATCTCAAATCGTGTGGTGAAAAGACTTACTCAAGCTGTTGCATTGAACATACACAATACACGCAAGAAGAAGCTCACTCAATATATAACACACAAAGAAAGATGAAGGGAAAAATATTTTTTTGCTAGTTTCTTGTTATTTTTTCACACACTTTTCAATATACACAAAGTATAGATAAGATACAACATAAAGAAAAGTTGCCTATTAAGTTAAACAACGCATAATGGACTATACTAATTGGTCAACGCTAAAACAATGCTAACCATAGATAGGTATAACAAATAAAATATAATAAGTGATAAGTCAGTGGATATGTAAGAGTCATAATAACCACCAACATGCTAGGTATAGACGTGTGGACCCATCTAATCAGGCAGTCCATCATCTATGTTTGCATGTGTTGAGTTTGCCATCTCAACAAGGGGGACATTGCAAAATTTGAAAACCCCACCCACCTTTATGTTATGTAGGACCTAGATTGACATAACCTGAGGGGGAATTGATGCAAAATCTTGAAGCCCCACCCTCGTGTTGTGCGGGACTTGGACTGGCACAATGTTAGGGGAGCTAGTGTAATATGAGGAGGCAGTGATTTTGCATCGCCCCCCTCATGTTGTGTTGATTTTGCACCATTTCCCTCCTCATGTTATGCCGATCCAAGACCCACACAACATGATCGTGAGGCCTCAAGAATTTGCCTTTACTCCCCTGCCTTATTGTGCAAGTCCTACCTCTTTTATCCCAATTTTCACCCATTCTATTATTTAGATCTTTGATATGGTTTGTCTTCTACTTTTTCATAGAGATGGCTCTAACAAAGCAAACTACCAGACTAGTCTTGACAAGAGATCCTCATGTTGTGCAAAACGGATTGATGTCTAGGAAGAGTATGTCTACTTTGAAAATAGAGCTCATAAGAAATGATACTAGTAACATAGGTCTGTCATCCTAATGGAGCTAAGCAGAATCATGGACCATGTTGAGGCTACCATCCCCAAGCTACCATTCCCTAGGGTGGTCAAAGAGATTTGTAAATAGAATATCTAGATTTTTGTTGACATTCTTCAACCTTAGATTGCCCACATGAGGCTAGGGAAAATTTCATGGTTGAGTTTTTCCAGCATGCATACATTTTGCCTTTATATACACATAGGTTGATGGTCATGCCAAGTGACTTCACATCCCTTATGCTTTTAAGGTTTTGATATAAAAAATTGCCAAGTCTAGTGGGGATCACTGATAGAAAGATGAAGGAAATTTTGGAGATTCCTCCCCTTAAAAGGATTCAAAATGTGAAGATGACAAAGGGGGCATCCAAGTCTCACAATACTAGGCTGAATGAATAGAGGATAAGCGAAGAACAATAGGAGATGCGTGAGAAAAAGAGTAAGAATCTCTGGGAGAGCCACACTAGCTTGCACTAGGATAACCATGAGGCCTTAGCAATTCTAAGCCCACGTTTTGATGTGGTTCTACCCCTAAGAAGGCCACACTAGTAGTATTTGAGTGCTTTTCACCTCACTGAGGAAGATATTTTAGTACTCTCATTGACCTTCAAAATGAGGTCAATGATAATGTAATGAACATTGTTTTAAGGTATGGTTAAATCTTAATACTTCAAAAATTTTGCATGTTTTTCATTGCAAGGCTTGATACTTATTGTTTACTTGCTTTTGCAACTTACTTGTTTTTGGATGTGTGCCCTTGGTACAAGGACTACAATCTAGATCTTATGCAATATCTTATGATGGCATAAAATGAAAGGTAAGGAACTCTTTGATATACTTCTTCTAATTTAACACAAATTTATTTTTGTGTAGATTTTCTATTGTCCTTGCGATGTAGATCTCACTAGAGCTTGATATTGTATGATATTGTGGCAAGAAGATGCTTTCTTGCCAGTTCAAGAAGGGTACCACAATAATGTGAGATAGTAAGTCCTTAATATTATAAGAAGGAGAGAGAGAGAGAGAGAGAGAGAGAGAGAGAGAGAGAGAGAGAGAGAGAGAGAGAGAGAGAGAGAGAGAGAGAGAAGGGACTAACATTTGTTCTCTTTACCAAAACATATATGTTGGAAAACTTATGGCCTTTGAGGCTATCGCACAAGACCATGAGATATTGGACAATTGTAAAATTATTATTTGTAGTAAAATGCAAGAGCATTGTGCTGGCTATAGTTGCGGTTGAAGAGTTTGCTACAATGCCAAACTACTCCTAGAGCATCTACTCGAGTTACAAATAAGCAATGTAAGTTTAACTTTTCTTAAATTGATCTAGCATAAGCATTCATGTACAATTTCATCTTGATGAGTGGTCTAAGGCCACCTTTGCCATAAAATAGAGAGTGTTCATCTATATAGTCATGCTGTTTGGCTTGACTAATCTATTGACCACCTTCCAATGACTAATGTGTACTATCTTCAAGGATATGTTGAGATGATAGCTTGATGTATTTGTGGATGACCCCTATCTCTATTGAGGAATACCTTGAAAAACTTTGATTAGTCCTTGTATCCCTTGAAATACCAATTTTGGGTTAAAAAAGGCATCATTTTGGTCCACGTGGTATCTCAAAATGGCATTGCAATGGATACATAGCTAAGATCAAGGTGTCAATGGTGGGTCTCCCACCACCGACAAGCCACAAAGGCATTCAATATTTCCTTGGACATATTGGATACTATTACTACTTTATACTGCACTATGTTTCCATAGCGTGACCTCTTTACAAGCTACTAGTTGTTTGGGAATGGACAGATGAATGGGAAGTTTTGTAAGAAGCTTTGAAAAAGTTTTTAATGACTGAATGATTTTATGAGCCCCAAATTGGACAATGCTTTAACCCGATGAGCATAATATGAACTTCCTAGTGAGCTTTGCTAGAGCAAGAAACTCATCATCAAAGTAGAAATGAACTATTCCATGACAGATTGGTAAGTTTCATTACTAATTATTAGCTACCCCATTCACGTTTTTGGTAGACCATCAATCACTCCCCTATTTGGACTATGCACTACGCTACAAGCCACATTTCCAGATGGCTTCTACTTCTACTGAAGGTGGACTTTTCTATGTTTGTTTGAAAAGGGAAGCAACACTTTATTGCCAACCATACATCTCATATTACTAGTGGTAAGAAAGCAATTGGGGTTAATGATAATCTCCCCAGTACCCACATGTTCTGCATTCAGTAAGAAGCCTAGTTCTTTAAGGTAGACCTCACACCCCATTAGATAGATGACATTGTTCATACCTTGGAAAATTGTCTGCCAAAGAAACCAATTGAAAAGACACATCTCACCCACCGCTTGACCAAGACCCCAACTCTATTAGCTCTATTGACTAAGGCATGATAGTCTTCTTGGAAAATGCATATGTGAGCATGAAATCAAGGGTGTGATATAAGAAGCATATGGAGGGATTTTTGGAGGACACTTTGACACAAACACCACAACTAGAAAACTTCTATACTCCTAGTTGTGGTGGTGTGCTCTCTTTTCGAGATGTAAGCTAGTTCATTTAACATTGGGATGGGTGTCAACAAAAGAAGTTTCACAACAAGATATGATAAAATAGAGCTCTCCCTTGAAATCGCCCACCAACCCTTTGAGGAGTGGGGAATAGACTTTATGGGACCCATTAACCTTGTTGTTTAGTACTTCCAAGCATGCTACATTATTGTGGCCATCAATTATATGACTAAGTGGGCAGAGGCAACAACCCCACAAGAAAGAATAATGCCCAAAATACGTCTAAATTCTTATGGTAACAAGTCATGTCATGCCTTGACCGACCCACTGATATTGTCAGTACCAAGGAACTGATTTTTTGAATGACATTATTAAATACCTTTTGTCCACATTGTTGGTCATGTATCATAAGTCTAGTCCTTACTACTCTCAACCAAACAACCAAGTAGAAGTGATGAATAAAATCTTGGTTGATTTCTTGACAAAAATTATATTAGATTCTTGATTAGGCTTGGATAATAAGCTCATGGAAGCTTTGGGCTTATCATACAACCTATAATACAACTATAGGCCAAACTCCCTTCAAGCTGACTTACAAGACTGATGCAACTATGCCACTTAAGTTCCTTTTCTTGAGTCTCTACATCACAATATAGGAACTCTGGGGAGGTACTAAAGGTACTAAAGCTTGGATTGAATACCTTGTAGAACTTGAATGCTTGACTAAAACATGATTACTCACAACTTACGCCCTACTTCCAAAGAAAACCTAACAAAATGCACGTCTCAATAAACACACTAAGTAGAGATCTTTTGATAAAGGTGACCTACTATTGCTATACTCAATCAAATGCCACAAAAAAAAAAGTTCCAAGGCCTTAGACCCTATCGTGTCTGTGTAATTAGTAGGAAAAATAATGTAAAGTTAGAAACCTTGGATGGGCATGGCCACTTTAATGGCATTCATATTAAATGCTACTACCATTTAGGGCACTACTTACATGAGTCATCCATGAAGGAATCTAGTATCCACATGTGATCCATCATGTTGATTGGGCAAACTTGGTATGAATAAATGTAATAGCACACACAATGCAACACTCATGGTGATTGAGCAATGGATCAACACACACAATGCAACAATCACCCCTTAATTAGTCTTCTTCATAGAAACTTTAATGATAGAGCAGCCAACCATAGTCAATAGTAAGTAGGATTAGAGGATGACATTATAATTCCACCCACTTACCTATGCATTTGGTTGATTGCAACCAAGGATGTAATCGCTGATGATGAAGGTGCATGCTGACTACAATACCCTTCCTTACTACTATTGGCAAGAACTGGGTCAATTGCCATTGTAGCACAATGATACCAAAACTACAACCCTACTACAGAGGCCAACCATATTCATTGTTAGGAAAATGCAAGGTACAATTAACATCAAAATTGAAACCATTCCAATATCCTTCTATATTCTAACAAAAGAAGAGAAGGGATTTGAACCAAAATCCAGTTGGCCTACTCATTCAAATTTATTGTCACTAACTTCCATGTCAACTATGTTGATAAACACATTTACTTAAAGTTCCTTAGCACAACATCTTAGCCTTTAGCCCTCGAGTTATAGCTCTATGACTCACCCCACTTAGTACTTCCAACACCTACCACCCTAGCAAACTATTCCCATAATTGACATGAATCTCCTCCTGTAGCTTCTAATCGTGCAGGATCAAAACCAATGATCCCTAAGCACCAATGCTCCATGGCTCACCAACTGCTGCTCAAGCCCATCAAAGGCCTTAGTCTAGATCCAAATCTGCCAAGACCATTTCTAGTTCTTGGTGACAGACACATAGTAAGCACCACTTTAACCATCCAAGGTGCCCCATACAACACCTTGATGGGTGTTCAAGGCCCTCCTACACAACCAGGGTACTACCAATGTTGTATATGCCATTTTTTTCCTAAGTAAACCATGCCAATGTACTTGTATCATCAAGAGCCATTGCATTGCCCTTCACTGGCCTTCATAGACATAGAACCATGCACCATCACAACAATAATTTTGTGCCATTTCTTCAACTAACGTGAGCTCACAAAATGATCAAACCAAACCCATCTTTCCATCCAAGTCATAGAGCCCATCATGCCAGACACCACATAGAGCATCCACTACTATATTGATACCCAAAAGGATACTAGGCCCATCATGGTTTATCGACCTAAGCAAACCACTAAGACCTCCTTGATATAAGAACATTTGATGCTGTATGATCAAAGAAGTAATAATTGGATTGGTTGCATACTTGTATAGAAGATAGGACTTTGGGTTTTTTAGCTTGGAGCTGACAATGTATTTATGTATATTATACTTGGGGAGATAGAGATTTAGATTTATGATCCAAAAAGATTCCATGATGCTCACGACCTAGGGCAGTTTACTTAATGGCCATTTAATCCAGAGGTGAAAATTGGTTTGTGTGCTTGGTTGTTTGGGACATTACTATTTGACCTTTTAATCCATGTAGATATTAGATGGTTCATGTCAATGACTAAGAGTTTTGGCACATGTCAAAGGATGTGCAGGTTTAAAGGGCATGGATGCATGTGGTTTGGAATGTAGAATAAAAGAACTCTACGAGAAAGTATATGTGGAAGATTCATAAGACTCAAATGATGTTGTTCTTGCATGATATGACACAACCTGTAACATGCCCAAATCTCTTAGTCAAATATACACAAATGTGCCTTGATCATACTCTTGTTTTTTCTCGTGATAGCTCAAACTAAGCAAATCAGTGCTCAACCAAACCAAAATAAAATTTTGTGACTTAATTATTTTTTAATTAAAATAATTTACTATATATTTTTGATATCCAAATTAAAAGTTTTGAGAATTTGATATCATTTTTTCAAAATTTTTTATTAAACTTTAACTTTCCAAGATATGTATATCAAGAAAGCAAAAAAACAAAAAGGATTCAAAAGAAAAAGGAGAACCATTACCTTAATCTTAGTAAGGGGGCCCTGCTATCAACGACTCCACAGTTCCTCCCTCATGGTCAAAGGGTGGCCCCTCCTCTCGCAATGCATAGGCATTGACTCCCCACCCTGCCCTTCCTCCCTTTTTTTAATAAAAAGAGAGAAATAAGTAAATTCTTTTCTTTTTTCTAAAATTGAACTAAGGCCCCCTTCTCATTTGGAACACGCGATGGGAAGGCTACTCTTGTGTGTGTGTGTGTGTGTGTGTGTGTGATAGAGAGAGAGAGAGAGAGAGAGAGAGAGAGAGAGAGAGAGAGAGAGAGAGAGAGAGAGAGAGAGAGAGAGAGAGAGAGAGAGAGCTTAAATAAATTTTTAGAGGTAAGGGAGTTCTGCAAAATTAAGAGCGAAGTTAGTAGTGGTTTGCATACCAGCACTCTACCCAAATCCCTTTCTTTTCTATTGCTTTTTCAATCTTCTATGGCCCCATGTAAGTGTATGAGAAGTGTATTGACATAGCAAGCCCATTAAAACTAGCCACGTTGCCAAGAATATGATCGTAAATATGGTTGAGGTAAATTATATTATATTATTTTAGAAATTAATAATGTTACTAGAGCTTGATCCATAGGATCTCTTTAGAAAAATTAAATTAATCCATATCTTATTTCTTTAAGCCTCTAAATTATAAGTATAACCAAAATAATGGCAAAATTGGTAAAACTTAATATACTAAAGTTAAAAATATAGTAAATTAGCATGTAAATTATGATTAATAGTTAAATGCGACTTACAAATATTATAATTAAATTATCTTAATAATTATATATGTAACAATGATTAGTAAATTGAAATTTATTTAGTATATATATATAGCTTCAAAAAATACTATTAAATTTTTAGATAGCTTTTATTTATTCAAGGCATTAGTTAATGCATAAAATAAAATAATCTTTTATCGTAGCATGAAGTGTATATTTTAAATAGTGATATTTTTTAATAGATGTGGTTGATTTTCTTTCTTATTTATTCAATAAAAAGAAAAAAGTCCAAATTTTATTGTTTCTAATTTTTAATTTTTTTTTTTTTTGTAAGGAATCAATTTAACTCCTTGGTACTCTATTAAGTGTATTCAAGCTGATGGAATACTAAAGTATTCTCTTGCGTATGGAAATAGGATATCAAAGTGTATTCACACACATGAAATATTAAAGCGTGTTTGCACACATGAAGTTAAAAATTGATTTTGAATTAGAATCATAATGATAAATTAAAAAGTTAGGAAAATTTCCATTATATAGTTTTGATTGGTTGGAAATTTTAGTTAATCTTTTCTTTGAAAGAAATGCTTGATAGAAAATTTAGAACAAATTATGGTTACATTGAACTATGGAGAATTATACTCATTATGTTAGTGGCTCCAATAGTTGGATGAGAACGAGGCATAATGCCACCCCCAAAGCTACCTTGGATACTCTTCACTTGGAGTGTATATATACTACATAGGGTGGCTCACCATTGCTTAAGTATACTTGGTCTTCCATATAGGAAGATTCTTCCTTCTGGCGGGTGAGAACAAGAAAGGCTCTAGTTTGAGATTGTAATCTTAATCTTGATCCTAAGATAGGGAAGGAAATCTATACATGCCCAATATGGTCAAGAGTTGAACGGCCCAGGGTGAACAAGGCAATAGTGGTAGCCAAGTTTTTTTTGGGGTTGGTTTTCTCTTTGGAGTAGGTTGTATATATGAGAATAAATTTAAATAGCTATGTTTTCAAAAAGGGATTGCTTTGTATCCATATTAAATAGGCATGCCAATGAATCCCATCCAAGACTAATTAAGGGAGTTGATTTTATGTGTCATCATAGCATGGTAGCATGCTTGTTTAAATCACTAAAATATGCCATGACATTTATGGAAAGTAAGTGTATTATCTTCTAATAAAATCATCCTACAATTGGGTGGATCCAATTAGCTGAATGGTTTTGCCCAAATTTTGAGTTAGAGCTAACAAGCATGACCTTCTAGGGTGAACTAGTTAAGCACCGTTTTAGGGGGCGGATATGAGATTATGCCTTATGGGCAAAGGACTGATGCTTGAATCCCCTTCCTTTCTCACTCTCATTGAATTAAGTGTGGTGCTTTCCCACCTCAAGTCGCCAACGTTCTAGCATGATGCTAGAATATTGCTAGAGACCATAGTTATATATTTAGAAATGTATAGTTTGGTCCTTGTGGGATGAGGCTAGATGCTTTACTTGTGATGAAGTAGACCTAGGAAACACCTAATCACCTAGATCTACATGCTCAAAGTTAGCACAGATGATGATGGTCAGGATCGAGTCCCTAAATGACTATCAAACTACCCTCCCCATAACTAGGGTCTAGTACATTTCACATGATATTAGAACCTAAAGTTTTACCATATCACTACCATGACATTAATGTATCACATATAGAATTTTTTAAATGAAAAAAGTTCGATGTTGTAATCAATGAACTAAAATTCAAAAATTTTAAAAAGTGATTTCTTAACTAGCTTTTGGGCCATGAGATATTTTGAGAAATGTATGTTGTGCCTTGTGAATCCAACAATTTTTTATTTAGGCACAATGTTGCCTTGATTACTTTCAAGATTATCCTTGAATCAAATTGGCTAATAATCCAAGAGGAAAGTTAAAAACTACATAATGGAAATTACCTAGTGGATGCTGAGAAGATCAAGTACATTGAGAATGACATACTGAGAGCTCAGATTCTTGAAGAGCTTAATTTGATTGAAGTCTTTTGGTTCATTGAAACCAAAGACTCAAAATCCCTTATCATTGTAAATAAGCAACTGATAAACTAGAATCAGTATGTGTATTCACAACTAGTAAATTCTAATTGCATTCAAATGAGACCTCATGATTTTGAATATTATATGGCTTCTGAGTAAAGCCCTTATATATAAATAATGGAATAACACAATTGGTTTTCTTCTTTACTTTGAGTTATTTTGTCTCAAAAAAATAAAAATAAAAATAAATATTATGCTTAAATTAATCTATTTTGTCGTATATAGATTTGAAGTGATCTGTGGTATAATTTCTTGGTTTTTCACACTATTTGTCAATCCACCCTACACTCGTTGGATTATACTTGGCAAAAAGACTTCATGAAGATATTGGAGAATCTTTATTGCCCTCCTAGATATTACATAGAGAGGTGATGGACTCAACATTATATCTATTGCTTCATTGAGGTTGAAAGACTAGCCTATCTTGAAACAAATCTTAAAAGAATTTGATTGATGGATGGTTCATGAGAAACCCCTTGTATATAAAGAAATATACGTGGCCAAGTTCCATGACTAAAGCCTTACTCAATGTATTAGAAAGCTCTTTTCCAAAGGTTTCATGATGTATATACTAATGCAATAAAACTTGGGCTTTTGATGGTGTGAATAATCTCATCTAAAGTTTGAATAAATCTTTCAGGTATCCCACCACCAATTTCCTTGGTCGATCAACATGAAAAGAAGTTTTTACTAAAGTAACTTAAGCCGCTTGAGTTTGAGGATGAGGAATCAAAAATAGAAACTAATGTAGAAACATGGATTGAACAAATGAAAGACAACTTTTTTATGGTTGGGAGGAGCATAGCCAATCAAGCTATGATTGCCTAACTACATCCGCTAGAGAAGCATGTTTATGGTGGAAGCAATGGTATTGTGATAAGCTATTACTAAGACATCCCAAACCTAGAAGTAGATTAAGGTAGCTATCCAAGGAAGATACATATCCCCAACATACCAAATCCATAAAATGGATGAATATTTTAGTTTGAAGTAACAAGGCCTAATCATGAAGGGTTACTACTCCCCTTTTGTTTCCCTCCTAAAGTATGCCCCAAAAATGACAATGAGTAGCTCATTTATGTCAAGGCCTAAATCCACCATTGAATGAAAAATTGAAGGCTATGAAACCCTCTGACCTCAAGGATGTGCCACTATGACCTTAGCCCTTGATGGATTTCGTCCCATGAGAAGGAATTTCTGAGCTACTCCACACTTTTTAAATTGTGGATTTTCCTATCCAGAGAGAGCAAGGATCAATCTTCAAATGGGAATTTGGAGCTGGGGTCACTTCAACCTTGTTAATAATGCCCCTAATCACCAACCTAATAGCAAAAATCCTCACCCTGTAAATACTAATTAGGGATCCCAACCCGATCACTTTAGATTCAACTAGTCATGCCACTTTAGAGCCAAATGTCCTATTTGAACAACAAATGCTAACCCTCCTCATAATCCTCCAGCAAGGGAAAATTCAAGAATCAAGGACAAGGGACTAGTGGCCAAGATTATTTTCTTTTGCTAGATAATAAGGAGAATTGGATCTTGCCATTTACGAGAAATTAGAGAGAGGTATCATCCATGTGACCATCAATAATCAAGAGGCTTACCATCCTTCAAGTGTCTATAGAGTACCAAGGTAAATCCTTTCAAATTCTTATTGATTGTGGTGCTACACATCCCTTCATGTCTTCTAAGTCTATTAAAAAATTATGGCTAAATCCCAAGCCCATTAGAAAACATGCAATTGAACTAGCAAAACATATTACTTCCTATTAGGTATGGATTGGCTAGGTCCTAATCACACAACTATCCATTGTGGGGAAGGAAGAATTACTTTCAACAATATCGAGGGAACCTTAGCCTAAGCTTAAGGAAAGGCATAGAAATCCATATTACAACTAGCAAAAGAAAGTCGGCTAATTAAGGGTCTAAGGAAATGACTACCCATTTATTTGATCAAATTAAATAAGACACTACCACCCAGGGACCCTAAAGAACCATCATGGCCTAGTGAATATGCCAATGTGTTTCCTAAAGATCTAACTAAACTACCTTCTAGTCAAGAAGTAGATCATGATATTAAATTAGCCATGGGGTTTGAATTAGTGGTGGCAAAAAGCCCCTACAAAATGACTATTATTTAGGCCATCAACTTAAAAGAACACCTTGCAAGGGCTCATCCGACCCAATAATTCACCTTTGGGTAACCTTGTGCTCTTTCAAAAGAAAAAGGATGGGACTTTAAGGCTTTGCATTGATTATCACAAATTAAATTAAGTGATCATAAAAAGTAAGTATCCCATTCCACAGATTGATGGGTTTCTTGATAGACTCCAAGGTGATCTATGGTCGCTCGTCAGGCTACTATCAAATTTGGATTAAGGAAGAGAATAATTGAAAGATCACTTTTAACACAATGTATGGCCATTTTGAATCTACTATAATGTCCTTTGGATTGACTAATGCATTGGCTACTTTCAATAGATTCGTTTAGGACATTTTTAGATCATACCTTGAATTGTCATTGTATTATTTGATGACATCTTGGCCTATTTCAATAAAGAGTCAAGCTCCCTAGTGAGTTACACCCCCTTGATATCCCTAAGACCAGAATTTTCATCAAGGAGATATTTTGACTACATGGGCTTCCAAAAAGGATCATTAGTGATCATGATGCTCTCATTATCTCCAAATTTTGGACTAATCTCTTTCAAGTCATCGAAACTTAGCTATGTTGTAGCACTGCATATCACCACAAACTAATGGAAAGATTAAATCAAGTTTTGGAGGATATTTTAAGGGCTTATTGTAGTAGGAATCAAAAAGGTGGATTGACTACCTTCCATTGGTAGAGTACACCATCTTGAAGTGTATATTTTAAATGGTGATATTTTTTCATAGATGTGATTGATTTTGTATTCGGTGAAAAGAAAATTTCTAAAATTCATCCCTCATATTTTTTTGTGTAAGAATTAGTTTTATTCCTTATTACCTTGTTAAAGTATATTCATGCACATGGAATACTAAAGTATGCATTTGCATATGGAAACATGATATCAGAGTACATTCACATGCACACAATACTAAAGCAAACTCATGTGTACAAATTTTAAACTTTTTTTTGAATTACAATCATATTAATAAATTGAAAAGCCACAGGGAAATTTTCATTAGATATTTTTAATTGACTTGAAATTTTAGTTAGTCTTTGCTTTGAAAGAAATGATTGGTAGAAAATTAGGAACTGATTATGGTTGCATTGAACTATGGAGAGTTATACTAATTATGTCAGGGACTAGAATGAGGCATGATGCCATCCCTATGGCCACCTTGAATATTCTTCACCTAGAGTGTATATATACTACCTAAGGTAGTTGACCATCGCTTATATATGCTTGGTCTTCCATATAGGAAGGTTTTTCCCTATAGTGAGCATAAGCTAGCATGGCTCTGGTTGGGGATTGTAATCTCGATCCCGATCCTAACATAAGAAAGAAAAGCTATACACATCCAATGTGGTTAAGCATTGGAAGGCCTAGTATGAATAGGGCAGGGGTGATAGCCTAATTTTTTTAAGAGTTAGTTAGCTCTTCTTCGAAGTAGATTGTATGCACAAGAATAAATTTAAACATCTATGTTTTCAAAAAAGAATTGCTTTGTGCCCATGTTAAAAACATGTGCTAGTGAACCATGTACAATATTAATTAAGAAACATGGTAGCATGCTTGTTTAAATCACTAAATTATGCCATACTATTTTTGAAAAGTGGGTGGATGGCCTCTTGATGAGACTATCCTATGTTTAGGTGGACCTAGTTTGCTAGGTGGCTTTCCCCAATTTTTGGGCTAGAGATAACAAGCATGACCTCTTAGAGTCATTTCTAGAATCAATTAAGCAATGTTTTAGGGGGCCGGAGTGAAGTACCAACCTTTGATTACATGACGAGTAACGTTTTAGTAGTCGCCTAGAGTTTAGCTTTCAACTGTTGCCATCCGTACTCTAACCAAAATGATTGGATTTTGTCTGGCTAGTTAGCCCTAGGTCTACCCCGCAAGGAAAGCGTCCTGCCGTTACCCACGAAGGACCGACCTGAAGGTTCCTAATTGACCTAACAATCACCCATCAACAACTAACTCACATCCGGAGGAGGTTTTCTTCGAGAGGCTTCTTGTCCGAAAGGAGCAACTGCCATTACCCTTGGTTCATGGAGTACAACGTTTTTTTCCAATAGTAGGCTAAGGATTTACAAAATCCCTTGCCGTACTCTGGCACAGCTACCGTACCTTTCCCCTAAGATAATTTATAGTTTGGGTTCTGAGACCAAACCCTAAGTAAGTCAGCAAATCGGCCCTTCCTAGAGTTTCTTCCTAGTGTTTTTTTTTGGGAAAACCTCTCACTAATCGAGACCACCCTACCATAGGACTAGATTCGTCAGAAATCCATCCACCCGCTTCCCTCTATGGAAGTTCTTAGTTATCTAATTACCTACCACATTACATGAAACATATAAAAACAGCTTCATTAATTAAAATCCCTTTATGCACAGTTGTTTGTTTACGTAATTTACTCATGGATGTACAATGAGAATAAAACAAGTTCATTGATTATATTCCATAATGTGTGTTCTCCCGTGCCCATATAAGAGAAAAATTACAATTTCACATGCTGCCTCATTCGATGCATTTGCATGTCCTGTGCTGCCTCATTCAGCACATGTGCACATCACCAAGATCAAATCCACCTATAGCGAGCGTTCATAGGTGTCCCAAGTAGAACTCGTGCCATACAAGGGACCAAGTAGTTCCTAAGGTGCAAAAAGGGATTTACTAGCCAGAGCCTCACTGGCACCCTATCCACCTCCTACTTAATACGATCTCTGTTGGGAGACCTCTCGCCATCGGAGCCAGTCTATGCTTCTACGGTAGTAAAAACATCCCCTCTTGGTATGGGGATTCAACATCTATCCTTGGGGGAGGTATAGGGCTACTCAATTCTTATCTCTTCCAATTCTTAATTTAATCAGGATCTAATCTAGAAGATCACAAACAAGATTGATGTCTACAAGCAATTATGACTTCAATCAATCATGCAACTTTCAAGTGATGCTTAATTCTAGTAGTAATCGACACTTGAGTTTTGCATAATGAAATCTTCCCTTGGAATTTAACCAGGGGCATCTAGATTTTAGGGTCTCTAACTTCCCAGTTCTTGTAACCAAGTTTCTTGGCCTGAAGTTAGTATTTCTCAAGAGACTTATCTTATTTCTATTGAATTTGGATAAAACTTTTTTAGAAAAACCTGTGGTATTGCGATTGGTAAAGGGTTGTTATTCGTGCCTGTGACTCCATTAGCGATCCCCGTGCTTGCAACTCCAACTGTTGCTTCCATGTTAGAAGGGTCATTCACAATTTTTGCTTTCGAATTCTTTCTCTTTGGGACCATGATGAAATAGAGGTATGATAGAATAGGATAGAGTTCTTCAGTGTCTTCTCTTCTTGGATCAGAGTAGAAGAGGATGAGAGACCTTTAGCATATCCCTTTCCTTGGGTTGAACGGGGTGATATCTATTCGTCTTGTGGAACAGTCTCTCCTCCTTCTCGATCAGCATCTCGACCCGTCATGATTGCTCTTGTCCTTCCTTGTCTCATGGGAGCCATGGAAGAAGCCTGATGGGTTCGGGTAGCGCTTTCATGTAGGGTTGGAGAGAGAGAGAGAGGCTCTCGGTTGATTACAACAGAGCTTCATCGCGTCAATAGCAGCAGAGAGACTTCTGCATTGGTCATTGTGTGTCTGTTATGTGACACTCTACCCCTGTTAGTAGTGAGAGAGGGGGGGAGTAAAGAGAGGAGGGCACCTGCTTTTTGGCGTTTTTGATGATATCATTGATGAAAAAGATTTTTTTCTACCCTGCAACTTGTTTGGATTATAACTTCGTCATATAAACTCCAAATATAGTCATATGGGTACTTAAAACGATTAGAATGCATCTAGTTGATAAGCCAGCAAGGGCAAGATTACGAAAATCCATAAAAAATAAGTAAAATAAATGATTTTAATAAATCAATTTATTTTTATCCATCTTTTGTCTTTAATGACTTATTCCCTTCAAAATAAGTCACAGTATATATTTGGATCCATCTAAAGTCAGAATTAAGTCATCTAAACATGATACTAGAGATTTCAGACTATTCTAGTAAACCAGACCTACTTCCTGTAAATCCTATAGAGATTTTGCAGTTTTTTTTTCCATGTGTGGACGTGCAACATAAATCAATTTTCTTTGGAATGTATATGCACATTGCTTATTAAAATAAACTAAGTAATGGGGACATTACAGTCGTGAGACTATTCCTTATGGGCAAAGGGGTTGATACTCAACTCCCCCTTATTTCTCACTCTCATTCAACCAAGGGTGATGCTTGTCTACCTCGATTAACTGATGTCTTGCAAAATCCGATCATCCTAACTTGATGCTAGAATAGCACTAGAGACCATAGTCATTTCTTTAGGAACTTGTAGGTCAATGCTCATGGGATGAACCAGGATGCTTCGCTTGCAAGGTAGATGTAGGGAACACTTAATCGCCTAGATAGATACTAAAATACCCTCCCCATAACTAGGCTTGAGTACATGTCACAACACTTGGTCTTATTGTTGCCATCCTATAGTACTTGAATATGGTTGCACTTATTAAGATACTTTGATAAGTAAATATATTGAAGGATCAAGACCAAGCTTTGGTGGAAATTAACCTTTTAACCCAAAATAGGATATCAAAGAATGATAATGATAAAATACTAGGAAAAAAAGGAGTTCATGAAAGTGTGGGGAAACAGGGCATAAGTCAACACAAAAGTTTGCCTCCTTTAGGCTGGAAATGTGAATGCTGCATGCATCTTTAGGCTCGTAAAGATATAGCATAAAGTGGATAGCAAGCCCTAGATATCAGGGCTACGTTGATCCTTCATCAAGAGATTGAATAGGTATGATTTTGGGGCTATTCTAAATGGGAAAACAAGATAGTTCCTGATGGCAACAAATATGTATAGAAAGCATTTAAAGACAGGGGCTAATTTGCTTAAAGACAAGAAGAAAGATAGGGCATAAGAGGCGGGCTGCTAGTATGTATTATCGCACGTTTGGATCATAGTAAACTAAGATTATCTAAATTGAAAGCACTCAGAAGTTTAAAAAAAGTTTATATTCGTTCTTTATATAAAAAAATTTACAAGAATTCCATTATCTCAAGGATATATGGAGAGGCACATTGTTTACATGTCATGGATTGGTCACTACAAATCCTAACCTTTCTATTATCTAACTTGAAATAGAAGTTGTAGAGGGACTCGTTGGACATTAATTGGATTTCTTGTCTCAGAAAAGAAATGGGCCAATGGCTCTCTGCACTAACCACAAAAGAATTATGACCATTCCACAAGATAACCACATCTATGAGAGCTGAATGTGTCTCATCTCAGGTATCTTGATTCAAGTTGATCCACTCCCCTCGCAAAAGTTGCCATCTTTTATATCGAAAGTGAATGCATAGAGTTTGTCTAGCGATGAAATACCTGTAATAAAAACAAAAATAATGGTAAGTAAATGAGAATAACACAACAATTCATCTAAGCAAGACATATGTCAATCAAATCAAGGCATTCAAAGTAGTAAAAAAGATTTACCTGAATGTGAGATCAGATTGGTTGACCCTGCATTCAATCGTCTCAACAAAATGTGTTCTTTTGACTTGCTAAGACTCACCCAATAGTTGACTCATCCATTCCTCGGATGGACACTTGCATTGATAAGTAATCTTTGTTTTCTTTAGAACATCACATGAACCAAACAAATGTGCAAACAATGAGAATGGAATAAAACAACTGAGGTGCACATCTTTGGAGCTTGTGGTGGGTTTCATAGCACTAATGATGTCAGGTTTTATCTTGGACTTACATGCTCCTGACAACTCCATGCTACCAATCAACCATTCACCACTAGATAATGGCGGCAATGGGACATGCTACAATCTTTGGCTTTCTACTACATACAATGAATTATAAAAAAAGATATTTAGAGTTGCAAGTTGACTTGCAGAGTTATTATCATAGATCAAAGAACCTATGTCTTCATGCCAAACATGTATCTTACTGCTCAAACATTCCACATTCTGCCATTCATGCAAAGTTGATGGATATAGAGCTGTCAGTAAAACAAGATTGAATTAGGACACAACTCTGATGCAAAAGAATAAACAATGATAAAACTTAAAAACTTACTGTTTTGTTTATAATTTGCCATGTAGTTCTTGTCGTGTACAGAGATTTGTTTGTGCGTATAAACATGTTGGATCAACACTTCTGTTACTGTACTTGTTCCATTGAACACTTTTCTGAACTCTAAAATTCTACCTTTCCAATGTTTGCTAGGGTTTGCAACATCCTTACGCTTGACCTTGAAACTCCCTCGAGTACTTGGGTGCATCAAAATCCAATCCAACTTATAGTACTTATCACAAATCCAATTACCGACACTATCTTTCCTATTGAAGACCTCCACTGCAAGTATGTTATTGATGTTTCTCCTCTGTGAAGACATCTATAATAACCAAATACAAAAGTTGCCTATCAACATGTGTATAATTTGCAAATGTTCTCTCTAAATGAAATGAAATTTAAATGGAGCAATTTAAAAAAAAACATCGTACATGTAATTTTTTTCACAAAGAAGCCCAAAGATGTTGAACAAGAAGTTGACTTATAACAAGACCATTATTCCTTCATTGATAAATTCCTAGAGTACAAAAAAAAATAAATCGAGTCAAAGCATACATATAACTTACATAGGCTTTGTCCAAATGAGTTGGAATGACACTTAATCATGGAGCAACAAAAAAAAGTGGCAAAATACCTGTGGCTCTCTTTGCAAAGAAGCCCAAAGATGTTGAAGAAGTTGTGTTTTAAAAAAATCATTGTTCTCCACCCTCAAAGACTTTGGAAGTAAAAAAACAAAGGAAAACTCAGTATGCATATAGCTTGCATACATTTTGTCCAAACGAGATAAATTTTAACCATGGAGCAGCCAAAAAACAAGACAATATACCTATAACTTTGTTTACAAAGAAACCGTAAGATGTTGAAGAAGAAGTCGAGTGTTCAAAAGATCATTGTTCTTGGCTATAAGAGACTCCTAGAGTACCAAAGCAAAAGAAATTACATGTTAGAGAATGCACATAACTTGCACAGATTTTGTCCAAACGAGATAAAACTTTACCATAAAACATCCATGGAAGAGAACAATATAAGAACAAGCTCTGCTCTCATAAAACGTGTGAAACTCACTTTGTATTTGTGTAGAGGAAATGAAATTTCACAGGGTTACAGATAGGGCAAGCAACAATGAGGCTGTAATATTTCTTCATGAAAAAATAAGTGGGGAAAGAGATATGATAAATTTGAGATTTGCATAAGAAAGAGGGGGAAACTGAAAAAGGGAGAAATGAAAAGTCAAACATTAAAAAAAAAGAAAATTCGAGTCACAAACTTCTAGGAAGTGTCAGCATTGTATTCCCCACATTTCCCCTTATTTTATTGCTGAGGGAAGATTTGGGCCAAGATATGGCTAGAAGATTCATGTTACATGAATCTGGAATCCCAGCTCTCTCTTTGGTTAGCCCTATATTTCTTTATTCACTCCTTAAGGGGCAAAAAAGAGAGTTCATATTTCTCCTAATGAATGTTTTCTTCTACTCTAAGCTATTCTAATCTCTTCAATCTTAATCCAATAAACAGATTCCTATTGATTTAGCCTTTTTAAACTAGCTAAATGTGTTTTAGAACATGCACATCACAAGTATAGACGATCAATGCCCCATTGATCCAATCCACATTTAAGTACATGAGCCTTTCATTTTGCCATACGATAGGAGTGTGGGAACCATGGTAGTTGCACTATCCTTTGTCCAGGTAATGGAATCAAAATATTGGGCTAACTATACAATAGTCAAGGCATTGGACATACTTCCATTGTTTTTAAACTCACCTTGCTAGTCAATATGTCACCTTTAGCTTCTCTATACTCCACTCTAACTAACCATATATCATTCTATCTAATCCTAGAAAGTTAGAATATACGACTAGCTTTGAGGTATAGTGAACTCACCTATCTTACCTTGCCGTATTGGAGTCTGAAAGCTTAAAGGCTTGAAGGTGGTTCAATGATCCAAGCACTATGATTCAACATCATTGCTCCTTTTCATCCACCACCAACTATACCTATATCAATAGAAGAAGATAGAGAAGGAGAAGGATAAGAGCTTCACTATGATTAGATTCCTCTCTTTCTTATAATCTCACAACCTTATGTATATCCTTGAACTCAAATCTCTTAACATGAATGGATAAAAGAAGAAGAAAACTAAGAAGATGGTGAAGAGCTTCAACCTACAAACCCAACCCTACCCCCCTCCTTGTGTCATCACTATGTGCATTAGCATCACCATAAAAGCATCCTACTTTCATTGCTATTAGTGTTGCTATATAGTAACATACATAGTGATAGTTAGAGTAAAAATAGTCACCCTAATAGCGATGGCTGCAAGGAAAAAAGAAAATTTTGGTGGCAACAATTTGTAGCCTTGCTATCCTTCTAGCCACATTGGGTTGAGAACCATATTAAATAACTATTATTTATCCTTCCTTACATGATATGATGCATTTTTATATAAACATAATCTATGTTATATTAAAATATACACACACAAACAATATGTTGACGGATGAAAAAGAGATTGTTAAAATATTTATTTTTGTTTGCATTATAATTGGAATATGAGCTTACATAAAGCCCAAGTTTGTCATGTATACAAATTGAGCACTGAAAGCTACCAAAGATTGGCTTGGAATTTTAAGTATAAGTTCTAACAAATCTTACCATGCGTATCTTATTAGCACATATGGAGCTTGCTCCGTGGGAAGTGCCTATTGTAGACAAGGATTAAGATCTCCTCCTGAAGATGTATGCATCATACATGGAGTAGCACAAAGTTTTGCTCCTTATCATGCACTCCACCTTCAGTTGCAATGTTTTACTAAACATGCAAGCCATTGCATCGCAAAGTAGTGATGTACCTATAATGATGTGGATGAGGATATATGCATCCATCTATAGAAAAAGGCCAAAGAAAATGAAATTAAGCATACTAGATATCAAATTAAAGAGCATTGGACCAAAAACCCTAAATAAGACCAAATAAAACCATATATTTTTTCATATTAAAGAAAGAAAAAACAAATACCAAGTTCAAAATGTCTCGTTTGTCATTGTTTTCTTTCTTCTTCTCTCCCTTGTTGCCTCTTCGTATGCCTGCATACACAAACAAATTGAGATCACATCAAAAGTTTGACAAATAAGAAAAAGAAGAATAAGAAATTCATCATAGCCGATACTGAAATAAAGAGCTTTGGACCAAAAACCTTAAACAAGACCAAATAAAACTATACATTCTTCCATATTAAAGAAAGAGAAAATAAATGTCAATTTTAAAAGTTGTATTTGTCTTGTTCTCTTTCTTTTTCCCTTCCTCATACATATATTTATTCTTCCCTTCCTCATATATATTTAAAAAAAGAGAAAACAAATATACATTTTGGAAAGCCTTTTTCATCTTGTTCTCTTTCTTATTTCCTTTCTTGTATATATCTTTCTTCTTCCACAAAACCTCCCAAGCATATTTCTCATGTTAAATCATAAAGAAAAGTAAAGAAAAGCACAGAAAAGTACATATCTTCTTGAAAGATGGGGGAATATTATAAAAGATAACTTTAACAAATCATGTAGTTAAACTTAGTCAAAAAATTCTTTAAAAATCATGTAATTTTTTAAAAATACAAACAAAGATGTAAAATCATATTTATAAAATAAATAACAGTAATGCACTTCATGCGAGTGCCACATCACGTGATAATAACCACCTTCTAGAAAGTATAAAATGTTCAAAACATACAAAAGAAGCTCTTCATGAAAAGTTTTGGATGACAATGTTCAAAACATTTTCTCACTTTCTGTCTCTCTTCCTCCTTGAGTTTCTTTTTCTCTCACCCATGCTCTCTCTCTCTCTCTCTCTCTCTCTCTTCCCTTTACCCTCTTGTCTCTTACTCTCTCTCCTCTCTAAGTCTTGCTTACTCTCTCTCTAGTTCTCTCTCTCTCACCTCCTCACTTTCTTTCTCTCTCATCCATGCTCTCTCCCCCTCTCACTTCATTTCTTTGTTCCCCTCTTTCTCCTCCTTATCCTCTCCCTCTCCCTTGCGTACACACACACACACATTCTCTCTCTCTCTCTCTCTCTCTCTCTCTCTCATGTACACACACATTCTCTCTCTCTCTCTCACTCTCTCATTCTCTCTTCTTACTCTTCCTTTCTTTCTCTCTTACCTCCTCACTTTCTTTCTCTCACCCATGCTCTCTCTCTCTCTCTCTCATTACTCTCTTTCTTCCGCTCTCTCTCTCTCACCCCCTCTCTTTCCTTCTTCCCCTCCTCCCCTCTTTCTATCCATCTCTCTCTCCCCCTCTCCCCCTTTCTCTATCCCTCTCTCTTTTTCCATCTCCCTCTCCTCCCCCTCTTCTTTCTCTTCCTCTCTCTCCCTATATTCTAAGTCTTTTTCATTCTAATCTCTCTCTCTCTCTCTCTCTCTCTCTCTCTCTCTCTCTCTCTCTCTCTCTCTCTCTCTCTCTCTCTCTCTCTCTCTCTCTCTCTCTCTCTCTCTCTCTCTCTCTCTCTCTCTCTCTCTCTCTCTCTCTCTCTCTCTCTCTCTCTCTCTCTCTCTCTCTCTCTCTCACAATGTACAAAGAAAAGAGGGAGGGAAGGAGGAAAGGGCTTACCTTGAGGCTTGAGGATGCATGCTCACTCCATTGAAGCTCTCTTTTGCAACCTTCTCCTTTGTGGTTTCCTTAGTGCTCTCTCCTTGGCCTCCTCTTCAAGCTCCTCCTTCAACCTCTCTCTCTCTCTCTCTCTCTCTCTCTCTCTCTCTCTCTCTCTCTCTCAACTAGATATTAAATAGTCCCCTATTCACATACTCTCACATCTTGTGTGATGTATTAAAATACCTATGGATCTAGCCCCAAAAAATCCCAAATGTTCACAATTACCCAAGAGAGTTATGAAGCCTATCCACATACTCTTACATCTTGTGTGTTGTATCAAAATACATATGGAGCTAGTTCCAAAAAAAGTATGAATATACACAATTACCCCAAAGGGTTATGAGACAATTTACAACATCATGCCCTATCACATTTGAAATGTAACCATGTGGGATGATGTCTTTGCCTTGAACTTTCAATCAATCATCTGGGATTGAAGACAACCCAAATTGAGGTCTATTGCTTTGATTTCATCACCAAGACTTAGTTCTCTTTTAAATTGCCTTTACAAGCTGTGAATTGAGACTGCTTTGCAATCTCAGCTTTTTCTCTCCAAGCTTCTATATGTCCTTCAAGCTTGGTGATTTGTTCCATGTATCTTGTCAATCTCATTTTACAATTCTATTTCATTCAATTTGAAAGATTGAAGGCCTTTGGAAACATGTAATATTTTTCTTCCCATTCACCTAGCGAAAATTGGGATACTTCCTTCTCTTTATTAAGCTATCTTCCTTGATGTTTAAATGGTTGTCTCTACAATGCATTTGAAAGTTTTCAACTCAGCTTAGTTTATCAAGATAGAAGCAACCTTAGTTTATTAAGATAGACATACACCAATAGAAATGATAAGTCATACCTCTACTCTACCATATTTATATCTCATACAAAATGAATTAAAAAATACATTAAATTGTAGATATGATTCAGACCTTGGGGCTTGATCATGCATTGCCCCAATTAAATTCGTATATGTACTTTAAAAATTGCATCGAATTTCCACTTATTTGTATAGATTGAATTAAAAAATACCTTAAATGCCAACTATGATTCGGACCTTGGGCTTGGATCATATATTTCTAGAGTGTGTATTCTAAACATCAAGGAATCTGTAAGTAAATGTAGTCATATATACAAGATTGAGCAATTTGATTAATAACCAAAGTAGAATACTTAATTTAATTTTTTTAGTATTATTTCTGACCTAGGCAAGTATGAAATATTTTTCTATGCATTTTTCAAACAAGAATGAATGCACTTACATCGTAGCGTATTATATCATTTGGAATTCCAATCATAAGAGTATGAATGTGACTACACTGTACCATATAGTATCATGTATGTCATGCCAATTATGATTCCAACCAAATACTAATTGAAGGATAATTAGAAAAATTTGAGACTATAATAATCCTAGGAAAAACATTTGGATTAGAAGAGGACTTATTTCACCACAGAAGATTGTCTTATAAGAAGGTCTTCCATTACAAAGGTTTGAATGTATAGAGCTTTACATATTTTATTTGTTAATGAGCAACAAAGAGCTTTACAAATTTCTTTGCTATTACAAATAGTGTACTATCATCAACAAAAAGTGTACTTTATGTGTACCATCATCAAGAAAAAGTGTATTCTTAGACAAACACTGAGGGGTTTTGTTCCAAAATGCCTTCAGCTAAATATGTATTTTCCAATCAATTGTAGCTCATTACTGATGTTCCCATAAACCTGCTACATATTGTTACTATGCTAATATTCTTGTGCTAGTGTGCTTAATGCATGTTACTGATATACCTATAGTATAAGTTAAATGTGCCAATTTACTTTGTGAAGCACATGTGCTCTTGGAAAAAGTGAATGCACCATTGTAAAATGTTATGGTCATCCCTTCGACAAAGGACGTAACATTGTTGTCCATGCTATACTTAAACATCTCCTTAGAATAAATTGGCATACATATTAAGCTCGCGACGTAAGATGCTAGGCATCTAGCACAAAGAGTGCATTGTTTCAACAAACCGCATAAGGCCACATGCACATACATGTGTTCATGTCACCATGTATAGTAAAAAGCATACTAAGAATCCCTCTGCTTCACCCATCTTAGCACTATGGCTCATAGCATTTGCAAATATGTTTGCAACCTATTTACTTTCCCATGTTTCAATAAAGTAGACCCTCTTTCTATTCTTAATCAATCCCTCCACTTCACCCAATTTAGCACTATGACTCATAGTATAAGATTGCTACTTGATATTTTTCTTAACATATCTACACCAACTTAGCTATGCATAGTTCATAATAGGTAAGCTTGTCAACATACATAGTATGCTAGTTACCATACATGCTATCTTGGTTAACATTCATTGTATGATACTAAGATTCAAAGAGAAAAAAAGGTATGTTACTAAGCATACATGTATGACGGTTAGCATTACTTGTAGCATAACTACCAAACTTAGAGCAAATGAGGTATTCTAATTATCATGCCTCTATGTGACTAAGAGGGCATGGTCTATATAATTTGAAAATATGTATGATCACTCTAAGCCTAATAGCTGATACACCTAATATGCTATAAGTATGCTTGTTAACATACAAGATAATATAACTAGATTATTTTTTTTTGGAAGTATGTTTGCTAACATACCTATTATGCTTGCTAACATTCCAAGTATACTTGTTAACATACATGATATACTAGTTAGCTAACTAGCATACCTGGCTTGCTAACTAATACTCTTAGTATATTAACTAGTAGAAGATTAGATTTGTTAACCAATACACATTGAATGGTAATTAACAATACTAATTAGCCACCTTGTATGGTATTAATCATTCTAGATCTTCTAGCAAGCATTGAATGCCAACTGACATCGCTAATTAGCCAACTTGTATGGTAGTAAGCATTCCGAGCCTACCCCAATAAGCATTCTAGAATAGGTATGCAAGTTACCATTGAATACATGCTAGCTATCATATCCACTATGCATGTTGGTATACCTAGCATGCTAACTATCATACTTGGAGAAAATTAACTATGGTAAATAGATTCTATTCTTGTGTATATGGCATTCTAGCTAAGATAATAATGACATGAGACTGGAGTGTTGAGAACTTCTTCTCCAGTAGCATTAGACAACCAATTTGTTGCCAATTTTTTATGGCAATTGAAATCTTGAAAGCTAACCCAAGGGACCATGTAGTAGCAAAGCACAACAAGTGATATACATGTCCACAAGGAAGCTTGACCATTGCCACAACTTCAACTAAGCCCATAGCCACTACAATAATTCATTGGTAAAATGCTTATTGAGCCTCCACATCTTGTCAATGTGGCAATGGTCAAATTACACAGAGATCTTGGAAAGAAAGATGTTTGGAGATAGTTCTCCAAATACATCAAGAGCTACAAATTTTCATGGATCTAAACTTTTGATTCTAGATCCCCCACTCAAACCTAAAAGCAAAGGAAGAATCAATCATGATAAGTAGCTATACTGATAAAAAACGTAGGCAGGTGAAAGTATAGTAAAGTGGTACCAAAATAGGTTGTTTGGGACATGACTAGAAAAAGGTGGTACTAGTTATAGATAGGTTTATGGTTAGAAGGATAAGGAATAAAGCTTTAGCACCTTAACAATTTTAAATTCCTTTTCTTAAAACATGCATGAGTCCACTTATTAGTGATTCTTTTTGTAACTATTTAGTAGTGGCCTAATAACAACTTTGAGCTTGTGTGTGTGTGTGTAAAATCTCTCTCTCTCTCTTCTATATGTTTTATTGTGTGTGCCATAGACTTTGTAGATAATTACACTTTCCAAGAATACAATGAGATACAATTAATGCATTGGCACACTATGCAAGTTACAAATTTGGTTCTCATTACATACTTTCAGAGGGCTAATACAGTTCAAAAGACACTTCATTTTTTAATCTTAGATGATAGAACCCATGATACACTCATTTTTCAACATTGATTTATGCTACATCATGGTTGGCTAAAGGAGCAAGGCTTGTAATTTGAAGAGCATTGGGTTTAGTAAGATAGGATTGCATCTCAAATCAAAACAAAAGGATCGTTTTATTTTGTGTCTAGGTACAAAGAAATGACATGTTTAACCTTGACACACGACTTATTTGGATCCATGCATGGGAAAGGAGAACATGATAGACTTGCTACAATTGTGAAAATGACATTGACTCATGAGAAACTTAAATAGGACGAAGCAAAGTTGCAATGTGCTACTGATGTTGTAAGCTTTTTGAGACAACACATGAATGCATGGTCTGATCTTGTGTTTGTTGCCACTAAATACCATGCAAGCATAGTATATCGGGAAGTAAAACTTGATGAGGTTGACATAACTAAATCATGGGATTCCCAACCCATTCTAGGGTCACACTCCTTGCATGTTGTTTGTGGGGTTATTCAAGTATCATGAAACTAAGAACAAGAAATTTAGCATGCTTTTGCAAGTGGAGACAATGCACAAATATGTCACATGTTGAAGCATGAGATATCATGTGCTTAAGCCACTACTAGAAGACACTAAGGCTGACTTTGAGGATGATGAAGAGACACTCTATAAATGATACTATCACATCCTTTCTAATGCTTTGGAGATCAAAGATAACTTTGACATTATAGAGAAGAACAATGAGGAAGGCTTGGATTTTAATGTGTTGAAGTGCATCTCATCAAAGGAGCATATCCCTAATGCAAAGAGAAATGATTGGGGAAATGAGATTCTTGCAAATACTTAAGTGATCAAAGGACATTGGTACAAACAAGTGGATGGTGTCACGAGCTCACCAGCTTTGACAGTTGCCACATAGGAAAAAAGCAGACAATGTTGCATGATACCAATATATATGATAAAATATGTAACACAAAAAGGGGGCTAAATTCTATGTAAAGATCGTGTGCTATCCACCTATTTTCTTGCATTTCATGATACCAATATATATGTGCAAATACATAACAAAAAAAAGGGGTGACTTCAATGTACATATCAATCACAGTCCATCGACTCTTTTCTTTCATTTTCATAATATTCTTTGTGCCACCTTTGTATGATGCCAGCACTCTTCCTATCATAAAAATGTGGAAATGGCTTAGATGTTGTATACTTTAACCGATTTGGGGCTACAAACCAATTGCACAACCACTGACACACATCCTTGTTAGGTAGTTTGCAATCTCTTCCAGTTTTTGGTCTTCAATCTTTTTCACAATACCATAAGATCCGGAGGATTGTGCATACACTTGTACTCACTATCATATGCGAGCATTGTGTTTGTAGGTGTGTATTTAGGCTAGTCATCCCAAAAAGTCTACAATGCCTTATAAAACATTGGTTTTCCTTTTTACAGTTGCTCAAAGTCAAATCAAGCATCAAATCCTCTTGAGAGTATACCTTAACAAATCTTTCCTAACAAGTGTAGAATGCATATTTCACCATGGTCATTGTCCTCTCTCACCTGGAACACATCCAAACAAACATGTTGAACCTTTTAAAGCATCAATCCAAAAAAATCTATCCATCAATTTTGACATCAAGACTTATGTGATACATTGACAAGACATTGACCATCCTACATCTAGGAATTTGTCCACCAGATGATGTGCTTTCCTTTCATCCACTTTCACAAAAAGTAAACCATTTAGATCCATTGTCAAAGTAGATCTAATTTCAAAATTAGGGTTCTTGGGGTCCCATGGCTTGTGCCATATGTCTTTGATACTCATACTGACAAGAGAGTCTAAAGGGTCCATAGGCTCATCTTTCATGTTCTCTTTTTCACCATGCCTATCTCCTTGTACCATGTTGCAATTGGCATGCTCATCAATTGATTTCTAAGACTTTGTTGGGCCATCTCAAGAATCTAGCACACTTGACTTTGTATGATGGATGCCCTCACCTTGTGCTTCATGCAAGCCATGGCTTCAGCCACCTTCATCTTCAATAGCATGTGGCATTTCCAAACAATGGGATGTCAAAGAATCCATTCCACTAGTGTTCTGCATAGCATTTGTGCCCTCATTGCCTTGATCTTGCTCAACATGCAAACCCACATCACAATGATCAATAACAATATCTGGAGCATCCAAACCATGTGATGGAAATGACTATGCTATAGCAACATCTTGACAATCATGAATCCCTTCTCTTCCATGATCTTGCCCATCATGCAATAATTTCTCAATAGGCATGCCATCATTGTGACTATCCTCTACATCACTTCATTGCCACTATCGTGCACATCATTGTTCATTGGCTGTAACACTTTAACAATGCATCCATTTCCTTCCATCATGAAATACATTTTTAACATGTATGCCTCACTACTTTTGTTGTGCACATTATTAGTGGCTATAACATTTGACAATGCATCCCTTTTCTTCCATGGTCTTATCCATAATGTGACACATTTTCAACAAGCTTGCCTTAACTGTGATTATCATGCATAGCATCGGTGAACTGGCTATCACGTAATGATTCTACAACATTTGACCCTCATTGCCATGATCCTATATACCATAAGTTGCATGGTTCTCATAGTTAAAGTTTGAATCATCCACCATTTCATTATCAGCATGCATAGTATCTTGAATATTACCTTTGCAAGGTTACCACCCATTACATACTTTATATGTATCCCATCCATGACATGTGCCATAACCTCAATAGTGTATGTTTCATCTACATTTCTTTTACATCTATAAAGTTGGAAAAATCTAACTTGTTTCCTTGACGATACACGAATCATATGAGGCAAAGTGATAGACACTAAATTCCACATCCACAAAAACAATTTTAAACCAATATAATATTCAAGATAAAAGAACAATATAAAAACTTATAGAACTAAAATTTACATACAATATAATGTTCAATACTATGAATGACTAATTTGAAAATTTAGAGAAATGGAATTAACATGATGTGGAAAATAAATACAATAGGGGGCTTAGATTTTCAAAATAGTAGTGGTCTAGGCATCACAAAAGAAATGACATTGCATACAAATTGCAAAATACAAAGGAATGGTTTCTAGACTACAAAATACAAGTTGATATACAAAGTGTGCACTAAGGTTTCTAAGATTTTAGGAGACAACACTATGTGCAGAGGTGTGGGATGATACGTATGACTTCTTCTTTCTAGTGAACGTTGGGCTTTTCCTCACTTCCTTTGAATCAATACTAGAGTCTATAGCCACACATCAAAATTATTAAATAGCCATGACCAAAAGTTACCATTTATTAGAATTAAGAAAGAAGGAATCATCTTGCACTTCTTCTTACTAACCTCCATAAATGACTTTAGAGAGCAATCCAAATCATAATCTCTAGCATTGTGATCCTCCACTCCATCATTTTCAAAGTCACAAATACACTAATTTATCAAAGACATCAATGAGAAGCAACAAGACCGATTGGTTGTGCAAGCAAGTACACTTAAATGCTATTACCTCATGGACTTGCTGACTTTGACGAATAGGCCTTCCTCTACTAGGTGACCTACCACTTCTCAAATGTCCTTCTTTATCTCCATTTCCAGCCTTTGACATGGGAGTTGTATATATGGGGCTCCTCGATGCTTGGTCCTCATACACAAAAGCTGCTTCCTTTTGAATGTCCTTCAAGTCCTCATTGATGTTCAACTTTGTGGCATAATGCACAGATGCAGCTTGGGAAAAGTGGGAATCTACCAACAACAAATCATTTATCTATATATACAAGATCATACCCATAGTTCAAGGTGACTATTTTAATTACATTACCTTTTGTAAGACAATATTTTTCCTTGTCCTTCAAGTCCTCATCAACGTCTGACTTTGTGGCATAATGTATAGATGTAGCTTGGGAGTAGTGGGAATCTACCAACAACAAATCATTTATGTCTGTATACAATATCATACCCATAGTTCAAGGTGATTGTTTTAATTATGTTACCTTTTGTAAGAATCTTTTCCCTCATGACCTAGCTCTCCATTTGTAGACTCCCCATGCTTTGAAACATAATCCATGCTTTCTGTTGCAAAAGAAGCACATAAATCACAAGTTACAAGTGGCCAAAATAATGAAAGGAAATGTCAGAGAGAGAACCAAGGAGAGAGGAAGAGGAGAGAGAAAACTGCAGAGGAGAGAGAAAGATTGCAGGAAGAGAGAGAATAAGGGTGATGAGGAGAGAGAAAGACTAGATTTGGAGAGAGAAAGACAAGAAAGATGAGGAAGCCATAGAAGCTGTGAGCAAGAAGGGAGAGAAAGATTGTAATTGTATTAATGTGTCAAAAAGATATGAAAATTTACATCTTCTCTCCTTTTATACCAATGTCAGTGTGACATGGCATATTATCAACATTTTTAACTATTCCTAACTTCTTACAATCCATCCCTTCCCAAAAGTTTTTGTCCTAAAAAACAAACCTAGAAACAACTAGAGAGGAGATGGATAGAACAGAGTACTACCCTGTTTTACAACTTTACAAATGGAAAATGAATGAATAATGACCATTACAAGAGCTGAATTTGAAGAACGGAAGTAAGGCTCAACTATATACATGATTTGAAGTACTTTAGAAGCAAATGGAGCCATAAAATCTTCAACAAATAGTCCCAGAACAAAGTAGACAGCTCGCTGAATAAACAGTCCCTGTTGGACCAAATCTGCCATAACTTTTGATAGAAGTGTCCAAATGAGATATACCATATATCAAAACAAAGCTCTTGAAGAGTACTTTAAGCCCATGTAGATAGCTTGATTCTGAAAATTAGGTACAATAAAAACAGTTCTAAAACAGCATGCTGTCCTGAACCAGTCTGCATCAATACTAGCTCCATAAGCAATAGGCTTCAGCCACCACCAATGTCTCCCTCAAGTATGGATACTCATCCAATATAAAATCAGGTCTCCAAGAAGCCTCTTCAGAGGGTAAACCTCTCCATTTGATCAAATATTCCACAATAGAACGTGATCGAAGCTTCTTTTCACGCTGACCTATAACAGCCTCTGGGATGTACTGAACAAGACCATCTTCATCAATAGGTGGCAGCTCATCAAATATATCCACTGGATCACCATAATAGGGCTTGAGCTGACTAACATGGAAGACGTTATGAATCTTTGTAGAAGAGGGAAGCTCTAGTTTGTATGCCAAATCTCCAATCCGCTTAAGGATCCTGTAAGGGCCATAAAATCTGTGGGCAAGCTTATTACTGGATCCATCTTTCAACGTAGAGTACTTGGATTTGGGCACCTTCAACAAAACCAGCTCTCCTTCTTGAAACTCTAAAGGCCTCCTCTTCTCATCAGCATACATCTTCATTTGATCTTGAGCCTTCCTTAGATTCACCTTGCATTACTGAAGAAGGGTCTTCATTCTTTCCAACTCTTCCTTCCCATGAGGATTGATCTTTTCATTAAAGATGATTGTGGGTAAGGGTACCTTGTAGCCATACAAAGCCTCAAAGGGTGAAACTCCTATGCTCGCATGAGTGGAATTGTTATAAGCAAACTTAGCTAGGTGTAACCAAGAATCCCATGAGGTTTGGACATCATAGCAAAAATGGCGAAGATAAGTCTCCAACCATTTATTAACTCTCTCTGTCTGTCCATTAGTTTGGGGATGATAAGCCGTAGATGGAGCCAACTTAGTGCCCATAGATGTAAATACCGCTTGCCAGAAGTTACTCATAAACTTTGAGTCCCTATCATGGACAATCACCTGCGGTAATCCATGTAGTCTAAAAATATGCTCCATAAACTGATTGGCCACTTGAGAAGCAGTAAAGTGAATTTTTGTTGGGATAAAATGAGCTGCTTTGGCGAGTCTGTCAACCACCACATAAATACTATTCCATCCCTTCTTGGTAGTAGGTAAGCCAGTGATAAAGTCCATAGTAATATGAGTCCATTTACCCATAGGAATAGGCAATGGCTGTAACAAACCTCCTGGCTTATGGGTGCTATCCTTATTTTGCTGACAAGGCATACACTTCATAACGAAGTCCTTGACATCTTTTCACAGTCCTTTCCAATGAAAGCTCTTGCTGATCCTGTCATAAGTCTTGAAAACTCCCAAGTGTCCAGCTAAAGGCGAAGAATGTAACTCCTCCATAATTTTCCGCTTGAAAGAAGAAGTAGAGGGAATAACAATCTTGCCCTTCCACCAAATAAGACCATTTTTAAGTTGGTAATGCGAGTTTTCTTCCATAAGACCTTGCTGTAATTTCTGAAAGATTTGGCTGAATTCCTCATCTAAAAGATAGGCTTCCTGTAGTTCTTCAATCCAATCATTATGTAGTTCTGTCATGGCTAACACTTTGCAGGCCCACATACGAGAAAGAGAATCAGCCACTATGTTATCTTTGCCCCTTGTATGAGTGATGTCAAAGTCATAATTCTGTAATGTAGGTACCCATCGTCATTGCTTTGGAGTGAGATTTGACTGAGTAAGGAAATACTTGAGTACTCGATGATCACTATGTACTCTGAATCGGCTGCCATATAAGTAATGGTGTCATTTCTTGATTGCATGCAGGATAGCCAACATTTTCTGGTCATAAACATTCATGGCCATCTCCTTATCTGTAAGCTTACGGCTTTCAAATGCAATTACTCCATGCTCCTGAAGCAAAACAGCCCCAATGCCACGGCTACTAGCATCACACTGTATAGTAAACTCTTTGGAGAAATCCGGGCATACTAGGATAGGAGCAGAAGTAAGTAATTCCTTTAACTGGTTGTAGCTGCTATCTGCAATAGTATCCCAAAAGAAAGCCTCTTTCTTCAACCTGTCAGTCAAAGGAGCTGCAATTGCCGCATAATGCTTTATAAATCGGCAATAGAATGAAGATAGACCAAGATATCCTCTAAGAGAGGTAGTAGTAGTAGGCATTGGCCAATCTCTTATGCATTGCACCTTCTTGGGATCAGCCTGTATTCCTTTTTCACTGACTATATGCCCCAAGTATTCCACTTCAGTCTGCATAAAAGAACACTTCTTCTCCTTAGCAAAAAGCCTATGATGTCTCAACACATCAAAAACCTTCCTCATATGTGACAAATGATCCTGAAAAGTCTTGCTATAGATCAAAATGTCATCAAAGAACACCAAAACAAACTGAAAGAGGAAAGGTTGCAAGATCTTATTCATCAGGCTTTGAAAGGTAGCTGGAGCGTTTGTAAGCCCAAATGGCATCACCAAGAAATGATAAAGCTCACGATCAGTCCTAAAAGCAGTCTTGACTTCATCACTCTCTCTCATGCGAATCTGATGATACCCTAATCTCAAATCAATCTTCGTGAAAAATCGAGCCCCCTTAAGTTCATCAAGCAAATCATCAATCCTGGGTATAGGATACCTGTTCTTCACTGTTATCTTATTGAGATCCTTGTAGTCAATGCACATTCTGAAAGATCCATATTTCTTTTTGACTAACAGGACTTGAGATGCATAAGGTGAAGAACTTGGTTCAATGAATCCCATTTCAAGAAGCTCTTTGATTTGCTTGGCTACTTCCTCTCGTTCACATTTTGATAGTCTGTAAGGTGGCTTATTGATTGTCTTTGAGTTGGGCTCCAAATCAATGGGGTGATCTACCGCTCTCTTAGGAGGCAATGAAGTAGGTACTTCAAACAAATCTCTATACTCCTCAAGAAGAGCTGTCAAGGCTGGATGGTTTGCTGAATTATTGGGTTGATCCTGTGTTTCTTTGTTCAAATGCAAAACAAATATCTGTGAGCGCTTCTTGTACTCTCTCTTGAGTTGTTGAATGGTGATAAGCTGAAAATCAGATCTACTAGGAATTCCCTGTAAATTGATGAGCTGTCCATTGGAGAAAAACTCCATATATAACTGTGAGAAATCCATAGTGATCCTGCCTAATGTCATCAACCAGTCACAACCAAGTACAATATCTATGGGCCCCATTTTCAAAGTGATCAGGTTTACTTTGACTTCAAAATTTTCAGCCAACTGCAAAGAAACCTGTGGGCAAATCTATGTGCTGATTTCCTCTTCACCATTAGCCACTTGTACTCTAATGGGCTGTTGTAAGTCTGTGGGAACACAATTCAACTTGTCCATAATGGACTTATTGACAAAACTGTGAGTACTGCCACTATCTATCAGGATGAACATTGGCTTTCCACATATGCTTCCCTTTATACGAAGTGTATTAGGGCTCTTAGATCTCGTCCAAGCATCCATAGAGATAGAACAATTAGTGGCAGCAAGCGACTCAACACGAGATCCACCAGGATCAAACGGAACATCTCCACTTGGATCAAAAGGAAAAGAGTCGGCCGGATCATAAAAGTACTCCTGTCCACTGTCATCCTCAAAATCTTCATTTTCAGCATTGATTGTCACTACATTAGCTTCATCTATGTCATCTTCAAAGTCCTCAAAAACTAGCATACTCTGAAGCTTTGGCTTGACATTTTTGTATACACACTTTGAAGCATGGTCAGGAGTATACTTTTCTCCACACTTGAAGCATAAGCCCTTGTCCTTCCTTTCCTTGTAAAGATCGATGGAAATAGATTTGGGATTTGTATTAGCTAAAGTGGACTTAGGCTTGTTGTCACCCTACTTAAATTCAACCTTTGGACTGTTTGCTATCATGAAATTACTTTGAAACCTAGAAGCATTGAATGGAGGATAAGTTGGTACCCGTAAGCTCCCACTAGGCATATGATTGCTGCCATAAATGTTACCAACTTGTCCTTGCTTTAAAACAATCCTTGGCTATCCATAACTTGGCTGAAATGAGACTCTTTCCTATACTTTCTTCCGTAGCGCTCCACAAGCTCAATAGCCTTGAAAAGTGAAGTAGGATTTTGCGCCATAACATCAGCTGACAAAGATGGTTCTAAACCATACATAAACTTGTGTAGCTTGGCCTCATCACTGATGCTTTCCACATACATGGTCAAGTTGAGGAATTGGTTTGTATATTCTCTTACACTTAGGCCCCTTTGTTCCAAACCATACCATCTTCGTGCTAGCTTCTCTTTTTCAAGAGGCGAAACAAGGACTTCAGCCATAAGTGCCTTGAAAGCTTCCCAATTCTCAATAAGTACATTCTCTTTCTTGATATACCTCCACAAAGTATGGGCAAATCCTTCTAAGTACAAGGAAGCAAAGTGAATCTTCATATCATCAGTTTTAGGATATATATCAAAGTAGGACTCCATCTTAGAGGTCCATTCCTCTAATTCTGATGGTGAAGATGACTGGCCATTGAATTTGGCTAAAACAATTTTGTCCTTGAATTCTCTTTCATGAAAGGGTTGCTGTCCCAAAATTGGCTGATCAGGATTTCCAAGTACAGAACCTCCAAATTGAGACTGAAATCTTCCAACAGGTGGCTGAGAATTACCATGTAATCTTCCTGTTGGTAAAGTACCCCTAGAATTCTGAGTATACAGTCCAAAAGCTTGAGTATTGGCCCCATTCAAACTGCCCAAATAGTCATCATGCCTTTGTGAAGCTTCTCCTACTTCATACTGACTATTTGGAATGCCTCTTCTTCCAATGATCCCATTTCCATGACCATTTTGGTTGGATGGCTAAAGTGGGATTGAAGGGCCACTGTTTGAACAAGCCTTCTCATTAACTTCTTTTGATGCCATTTGCAATTGTATGAGTTTAGAGATTTGTGCCATGAGTTGGTCGTTGGATTCTACCAACTTATCAATAGAAGCCTTGGTCTGATCAGTAGATTGAACCATCTGTTCCATTCTTGACAATATGGCCTCATGTCATTCCCTATGTCTCAGTTCATGGGCATACAAAGTATCAGTGAGTATACAGATTTCTCCTTGTTGTTGAAGCTCTTCAGGGTTCTCTTGAAGTGTGCTATCCATCATGGAATCCTTGATTTGCTGTGCATAATCCTCCTGGACCTTATTTTTGCATTTATGTCCTGCCATACTAGTGCAGTCCTACAGTACCCCCTGTGAGTAAAACGGCTATAACTTTGGCTAGGAAACTCCGATTTCAGAATTTTTTTGTGCGAATCGAAGCTAACAATGCTCTCTTCGAGATGAGCTATAGCACGCTATAACAGGTATAGGACAGAAAATTCTGTAGCTGGATTTCAGAGTCTGAACTATCTAGTCCTGCACCCTGTCTAGACCTGTAAGTGCCCTGTTTTGACCCTGTAATGCAAGATAGTAACCCCGAATGGCTACCAAACCCTGCAAAGGGGTATATAGGACCTGTGGGTACCGTGTAGTACCTGCACCTGTGCTTCAGCAATGAAGGGTGTACTTGTAACCACCTGTAAATACCCTGTAAGTGACCTGTAAATTCCCTGTTTTACCCTGTTTTGGTCCTGTAGGTACTTGAGTCTTTGGAAAGTCTTCAATCTTCAATCCTCCACTCGATGTACCTGTGTGAGGGATAAAACGGCATGACAGGCTCCCTACACGGGCTTCGAATCACCGGGAGGTGGGCAAAGTTCCCCCCGGGTCAGTTGGTTGCACTCCTTCGGGATCTTCGATAGTGAGGGAGGGTCACCTCTCTTTTGTCCCACTATCTCCCCCGGCATCCACCTTTTTCCTCGGTGGGAATATCAACATGGCAGAGGCTAGTGTGCTAAGCAATCATCATGATATGCATTTCAGAAATATTCATTCAGCCTTTCATGAGATGCAATTGATTGAGATAAGAAAATTTTGGATAGGAGAAGGGTCTTACCGCTACAATTCAGTGACTCACTGATTGCTAGTACTTACCCTTTTACAATATTTCAATTTGGGCAAAAGAAATTCAGCCAATCAATTGGATTAGAGTAAACAAAAGCATCAATCAATGTATTCAGTCAATAGGATTCAAATGTTATGTTGAAATTTCAGATTGAAGCCTTTAATTCACTGATTGGAACTAATATGCATTAAGCAAGCATTGCATTCATGAATAGATGGATTCAAGCAAAGGTTGACTGAGAATTTAATGAATAATGTTCAATTCTTTAATCTCTCAATCAAATGGATTAAGCTCAGCAATTGGATTAATGAGAGAGATTAAGAATTGAAGAAAAGTACCTTGACATGGCTGAAGATGACTTGATCAATTCTCAAATGCTTGATAGAGCCCCCGGTTGTCCAATGTTGGTAAAATAATCCATAAGGCTTGCTTATCCGGTGCTTGAGACCAATCTTGAAGCTTCAAATGCTTGAAATTGAAGTATTAAACCCGTTTCCCCCAAATTTTTGCTCCATAGAAGCTCTTGATCTTCAATCTTTAACCATTCCGTGCTTAATCCTTGCAATTTGTTTTCCGTGCTTAATCCTTGCAATTTGTTGAAGAATCCTTGCTGAGATGATTCCACGGGCCAAAAGGATGAAGAATCTTCAAGAAATTGTCAAGAAATGAAAGCTTGGGCTGAAGCTTTCATGGCTGCCCATGGACTGTTCATGTAGGGTTTCAAGAGAGTGAAAAGCTGAGAAATATAGCTCTATTTTGGAGTAAACACACCAGGACCTTGAAGGAATCACTGCCAAGGATAAATTAGAAGCACCATAGCTGAAGATTAGCTGAGAAATGATGGAGAACAGGGCTGGAAAAATCAGCGCAAATTTCGGGCTGCTGTCCAGGCCACATGGCAGCTTCAACAGGGCATGAAATGGTGCTCTACTTGTTGCATTTGATGTCTAGAGTACCATTATGCGGGCCATTGTTGATGGAGAGCAAGGATCAGTGAGAAAAGAAGAGATCTCAGCCAGCAAACTCCATGAAAGCTTGGGCAGAGCTTGAAGAAAGAGGAAAGGAAGACCTCTTTTGAAAAGTAGCTGTAGTTTAGTCTCTAACTAAGCCCGGTTAACCATCCTTTACCCTAGTTACCTCCATTTTTGCATGAAATTTGATGACGTCCAGCCATTTAAGCCTTTACCCGCCATATCTGACCTTGGATATCTCTAGATGTAGTCTCTTGCTAACTGTAGATGTCCACTTGTTAGAGAGAGAACCAAGGAGAGAGGAAGAGGAGAGAGAAGACTGCATAGGAGAGAGAAATACTGCAGGAAGAGAGAGAATAAGAGTGACAAGGAGAGAGAAAGACTAGATTTGGAGAGAGAAAGACAAGAAAGATGAGGAAGCCATAGAAGCTGCGAGCAAGAAGGGAGAGAAAGACTGTAATTGTATTAATGTGTCAAAAAGATATGAAAATTTACATCTTCTCTCCTTTTATACCAATGTCAGTGTGACATGGCATATTATCAACATTTTTAACTATTCCCAACTTCTTACAGGAAATGAAAAGAGCATGTGCCTAGCTAACTAACTAAGTAGCTAGTCCACTACACAAATAGTTGATTATCTAGTCAATAAAGTAATAAGCTATCCTGGGGGTACACCTTAAACAATATGTAAGACACTATGTGAGTTCAAAAGAAAGTATATTCTATTTAGTATAATTTAACACACTATATTTACTAAAGGGTTTTTTTAATTACAATTGAAAAACATTTTGTAAGTTCAATAAAGTAAAAGGGGCCATTTTTGGTATTTCTTAATGCCTTTGAACATACATTATATAGATGATTTCTGACAGATGCACCCTCAACCTAGCTATCTGCTTGGTCAACTAGCTAACTATCTAACCAACTAGTCAATCAACAAATTAGCTAACTAACTGACTCAACTGACTATGTAGCTATCTAGTCTACCACCTAAATAGCTATCTAGTCTCCTATGTAAATAGCTATCTAGCTATCTAGTTATCTCGGTCTACTATCTCTATCTAGTTATCTCAGTCTACTATCTAGATAGTTAACTACTTAGTCAACAAATTAACTAGCTATCAAATTAGTCAAGTAGCTAACTATCTAACCAACTAGTCAACTAGCAAGTTAGCTAACTTACTAGTCTAGTGGCTATCTAGCTATCTACTCTACTATCTAAATAGCTATCTAGCGATCTAACTCTCTAAGTAGGTAGTCTACTATTTAAATAGTTAACTATTCAATCCAATAAGGTAATTGGCTTAATAGGTAACCAGCTAGCTATTTAGCCAATTCAACAAAGTACCTGGCTAAATAACTAACTAGCTAGATATCTAACAATCTATCTACTAGCTAGCTACATAGTTATCTAACTATCTAGTTGACCAACTAACTAGCTATATAGTTGGTCAACTAGAGCCAAGTAACTAGTCAAATAAGTAAGTGGCTATCTAATTGCTTAAGTAGTTGGCTAGCTGAGCAAGTAGTCAACAAAGTCACAAGCTATCTAATAGGCCAACTAGCTAACTAGCCAAGTAACTGGTCAACTAGGTAACTAACTACCTAAATACTCAATTAGCTAACTATCCAAGTCACTACTCAACTAGTTGACAACCTGACTAACTAGTCAGCCATGAAACTATCTAACTAACTAGTCAAGTGGCCAAGTCAATGGTCAAGTAGCTAGCTAATTAACTAATTAGTCTACTAGCATAGATATCAAGCCAAAGAGAAATTAATGGTAGATGTAGTCCAAAAGCATAAAGGTGCTTGCTTTTAGGAAGCTTAAATCTAGGAGACCGTGATATTACTATCTATTGATGGAATCCCTTAACCATATCCAATATTCTTTCATGACACTGTGGAAGTAGACAAGTGTCCTCCATATAGCAAACTATCCCAAAGAAATATAGATGATAGGCATGCTTGCAACGAAGTATGTAGAAACTTATCAGATTTTTGGATAACTCTTTTAAATTTGTTAAATTTTGGATACAAGTAGTTTAATTCGTTTGTATCTTTTGAATAACTCTTTTAAATTTTCTTGATTTAAAGACATTATTTCTTTATTGTTTATTGGGATATGCAATGCTGAGTATATTCTTGTTGCACCTATATTATAACCACCTTTTTCTATGTAAGCCATCAATAAACTAAATGGAAGATTTGAATCATATTCTTCTTTAAATGTATGTATATCAAATCTTGTTAGAGCTTCAATCAATAATAATAATAAATATATTCAACATGTTCATGTTGGACCACTTAAAAATATGTATATTATTGCATGTGGTTTATTTTATTTTTATAAAGTATATCATCTAATATTAGTCATTGTTCATTATTTAATGCTCTTAATTTATCAAATAAAACATTATTATCAAATAAATGAGGTATTTGTATTTTTGATCATATGTTTTTTTTCTAAATTTTAGTTGATTAAAATGTTTGAAAATCTGTTAAGATATCATAATTTTCAATATTTTGCAATTCTATTTTATTTTCTATATTTTGATTAATTTTTTTAAATTTTTATTTTCATAATTCTTGATATTCTCATAAGTTTGTTTGGTATATTTTTTGAAATTGTTCATATTAGGTGTTTATTGTAATTATATGCAATCCACCAATTTTGGTGTTATTCTAATAGTTCATATACATGAGTATAAAAAGGAACATATAATAATATATGCTCTCAATAAGAGTTTTTTAAATATTTATGTTTATTATAATTCTCATATATATATATATATATATAGAGCTTTTATTGTATATTTTATTTATTTACAACTTAAAATTCTATAATACATATTTCTTTTAATTTTTCAAGATGTTAAATATGTTTATCAATGATAATTTTATACATTATATATGTGATGTCAAGTGGTAAAATTTGTAAATCTTTTTTACGTTTTAAAATATAAGTTTGTTATTCATAAGGAGCTGTATCTATGAAAACAAAATCTCTACATGCTTGAGATAATGGTAAACTTAATATGAAATAACTAGCTAATTGAGAACTCATTTCTTATGTATTTAGAAAATAATTTCCAAGATCTTTTAATATCTCACAAATATTATTTTCTTGATTGGTATGTTTGTTATTTTTTTTCAATGTTGTACTTAATGTATTATCATTTTTTAAAATAAAAAGAATAATAATAAGCTACACCATATAGATTTAGAATGTTTGTTGTATTTGTATTTGCATACTAAAGCATACTAATTTTTAGATTGAATAAATGTGTGTGTGTGTGTGTGTGTGTGTAAGTGTGTAAGTGTATTTTATTTAATAAAAGCTATTATAGCTAGTATATAATCTACTCTATTGCATTCCATAATTTTAAATAATAATGTGTTTCAAATTTATTTGTAATTGAAAGTTGTGTTAATAAAGTAGTTTCCTCCATAGATAAACGTGGAAAAAGAAGTCTATATTTTTTTGTCTTTCTCAGTTACACATATAACTATGTTTATATGTTTGTATAAATTTAATATTGAAAATTAATAAGTCAAAATCACAACTAATATTTTGATCAATGAAATTGCATACTGCATCGTTATTATTTTCATTATATATTGGCACTTCCTTAATTCATATCAATCCATGATTAAGTTGACTTACTCTATTTTAAAATTCTATTACAAAAAAATTCTTTATTGTATTAATCCAATTATAGTTTTATCTCTTTTAAGTAAAATTTTTAAACAATTGAATTTATGATCAAAATATCTTGTACGTATTAATGGATTTGATCATATTAGATTATTCATAGCTTGATTTTTCTTATAATCTTGATGATTTATTTTTTGATTTGCTAAACAATCAATTAATGATTTCCAAAGTCATTTTACACAGGAAAGTCATAAAGAAAGTTAGTTGCCCAATTATCTAATCATACAAAAACCTTTTTTTTCATGATATCTTATAATCTAGTGATGTTTGATTTTTAAAAAGGTATTTAAATCTAATTTTTGAATTTAATATGCTTTCTATATTTGTGTTATTTTGAGCAGCTTACACATATTGAATCACTAAAAGATTTTGTTAATATTTTCAATACTTTGAGAAAAAGATTTAGTATCTGTTAAAAATGTGATTGATCCCTCTCCATCCATGTGTATAAGATTAAATTTTAGTAGTTTTGGATAGCCAACTGGGATCGAAATACTATACGTATCATATTTTGCTAGAACTCTTCCCAAGATATAAGAAATGTGTAACATATAGAAGCACTAGTAATGTGCTATCCTTATAATCAAAACTCATGTGTTTGTTATCACTCAACTTTTTTTATTAAATCTATTTTCATTGGAGATGTTTTAGAAATATCTTTTTCATTATCTTTCATAAAATGTTTAGATCTATGATTTATTTGTTGTATGCTTTCATCAATACAATCAAGAAAATGTATTTTTTTGATACATGAACATTCTTCTGTAAGGTCTATCACCAAAAATTTATATATTAAAAATTATTTTTTAAAAAAATTGTATTGATAATTGATATTTTCACAACATTTTTAAAATAATATCTACAATTTTATTACATTAAAAAAACCTTCATATCCTTTTACTAATACTTTAACATCTTTGAATGACTGGTTTTCCATCTTTGTTCTAATAAATTCAATATATATCACAATTTATTGTGATTCAACTAACTAAATAATTAATTTTAAATTATATTTTAAAATATTAAAAATAAAATAATTTGTAATTTTACTTTTTAAAGTGAATATGTCATTATCTTATTTTTTGGTATTTTATGTAAAATTTGAAATGCAGCCTGAGAGTATGCACACATACCAATAAAGCATCCATTTTAAACATTGAAGAAGACGTTATCTTAAAAGAAATACAAAAAAAAACAAGAAATATTTTTTTTCTTTTGAAATAAAGACTTTACTTTATCTACTACACTTCTTTTCTTCTGTACACATATGCACATGTACACACACATTTGACACTTTAACATGTTTAAACGATTGATTCTATATGTTTATTATAAGAGATTCAATATACATTTGAATTATTTATAGTTCAAGTAAATGAAAAAATAATTTAAAAGTATAATTTTATTAAAATATTATGAAGCATAAAAACTAGTAGACTATATATATATATATATATATATATATATATATATATATATATATATAAGCAAAATAATATACATAATTATAAATATTATAGCTATTATACAAAAAATATAAAAAAGTACAAGTGTATTTACGATATATATTTCTGTAAGAAGTTGGAAATAGTTAAAATGTTGATAATATGCCATGTCACACTGACATTGGTATATAAGGAGATAAGTTGTAAATTTCCACATCTTTTTGACATATCAATACATTTACAATCTTTCTCTCCCTTCTTGCTCTAAGCTTCCATGGCTTCTTCATCTTTCCTGTCTTTCTCTCTCCAAATCTAGTCTTTCTCTCTCCTCGTCACTCTATTTCTCTCTCTTCCTGCAGTCTTTCTCTCTCCTCTTTCTCTCTCCCTAGTTCTCTCTCTGACAAGTGGTATTAGAGCTTCAGTCTTTGATCCATTATTTTCTTCCATTTTCACTCCTATTTGCCTATTTCAAAATCAATTTCAGACAAAAAAATGGTACAAGACAGTGACTAGTGGAGTGCTGCAGGACAACTACAGTTAGCAATGACTACATCTGGAGATATCCAAGGTCAGAGATGGCGGGTAAAGGCTTAAATTGCTGGACGTCATCAAATTTCATGCAAAAATGGAGGTAGTTTCCAAAGCATCTCTGGACCACAAGGATTGCATGCAGAAGCATTAATGGTAGCTTTTCTTGGGGGTTTACACCTCTAGACCACAAGGACTGCATGCAGAAGCATTAATGACAGCTTTTCTTGGGAGTTTACACCTCCAGACCACAAGGACTGCATGCAGAAGCATTAATGGCAACTTTCATGAAGACCACATAGACCATGGCAGCCTTTCTTGGAGTCTTAAATGGAACTTGGACCAAAAATGGAGGCAGACAGACAAAGATGGCAGCTCATTTTTCAACATTGAGAGAATTCTTCTTATTTTCAGACCTTTATGAGAGCTCCCATGGAGTGCCATCGTAGATCTCTCCTCCCCTCCTAGATCTCAGTCTCCCACCATGGGCAGCATCACCAAGCCTGCTCAAAATGCCCATAGTTTCTCACCTCAAATTCATGCATCCTTCCCCTTTGAAGATCGCATCTATGGTTGGAATCATGTCCTGTACAGCCTCATACATGTTCAGTATCTTGAAAATCTTCTCTGGAACTCTGTGGCGTATGGCCATGGCCTCTGATGCCATACGCTGTGGTATCGCCTAGAACCAGTCAGCTATGGAACACCAGAAGATTGTCTACCATCCACATGGGAAGATATTTCATCTTATTCATTGCCACTGAGAATGTAGACTTTTCCAACACTTCACGTGGAAGCACGTGTAAAGGGCTTCAAACAACGATTGATGTCTTCGCTTCACAGTTGGCCAGGTCAAGTGCAATCTCCATACCAGAGTTGCCAGAGCCAATGACAAGCACCTTCTTGCTTGAATAATCTTCTCCATTTTGGTACTGACTGGAGCGGATAACACTTCCCTTGAAGTCCTTAAGATCGGGAAGATCAAGGACGTTCATCTCAGCATTCTCGCCTGTTGCAATGACCAGCCATCTTCCTTCATACTCCATCTTGTAGGTTTCAACATGCGGATCTGATACCTCCGTCTTAATGCGCCATGTCTGGGAAGCCTCATTGAAGCCCGCCCACTCGACTCACTGGTTGAACCTCGGCTGCGGTTCAAATTCCTTAGCATACTCCTTGAGGTAGTCGATGAACTGATTTCTTGTTATGAAGGTGGGGCAAGACTTATCAAATGGCTTTAAAGGAAGCTCACAGTACTCTTTTGCTATGTGCATTCTTAGGCATGGCCACAGCCACTTTCTTGAAGAAAGGGGGCGTGCCGTTTGAGATGCTTGAGTGAGGACGACTCAGAGACCTTCTTGCCTACCTGCCTGCCTTCTGTCGAGGTTGATTGATCTTGGCTTGTGGAAGTGTTGACGACCTTTGATCAGTCAAGGTTCATGTCAGATCTAGTTTTCCAGACCCTAGTGCTTTTGATCCCTTCGCAGAGGTGAATGCTGATGATTCTGGTGCTGGATCTAAGGATTATGTGCATGTATGCATTCAGCAGCAGAATGGTAGGAAAAGCTTGACAATAGTTCAGGGACTGAAGAAAGAGTACAACTACAATAAGATTCTCAAGGATTTCAAGAAAGAGTTCTGTTGCAATGGTACTGTAGTTCAGGATCCAGAGCTGGGTCAGGTGATTCAGGTTCAGGGGGATTAACAGAAGAATGTTTCCCAGTTCCTCTCCGGTGACAATTCTGTTGTCATCCGTTTGTTGTTCCAATCTTTGGACTCTGTTGGAGAGGCCTGCAATTAGTTCGTTCTCCTTTGCTGACATTCGTGAGATCTCTCATCACAATTGGAGTTCCATCTTTTGCAAACTTCCACTCACTCACAACTTTCCCTGTAGATATGTCCAGCTGATGGACACCTGATGAGTGGAGCTTGTCAGATGCAGGGCTCAGAAGCATCATGTTGAGACTCTCCTCTTAGGAGCATGACCTTTTTGGGGGTACAGGTTGAATCAACCCCAACAAGGGCTTTGCTGAACTGCACAGCATAACTGCGTAGCAATGCCTTTACCATGGATCCCTGAAGACATGTTCTTTACAGCCTCAATTCTAGTATTGCTAACCAAGAAGCTGTGATCCAGAGCTCCCATGACCAATCTTTGTATGTCCCAGTTGCAGCCTCATTGAAGGCTTCTTTCAGATCCTGATCCATCAAAGAAGGGGGAGGCTCAAGCGCACTCTCAGCATCTTCCCAGACAGAATCATCTGTCTCTTGCGGCTTTGCCCATCCTCCATGAAGTCTTGGTAGCCCTCATCATTGGCAAATTTGAGCGCCCACACTCCTTGAGACACAAAATCAATGCGCAATTGGTCATCAAAGTATTTCATCTGCAATCTGTCATCGACCCTGGCACGCAAATGGCCTTCGATCATCAAGACCCATCTTTTAAAACCCGCGCCAGCATTAGGTTTCTAGTGATCTTCGAGGCTGTTCCTGGCTCTTCTGCTGAGCCAAACATGGTGTGACTCTTTCTAGCTCCAGTTGGGCCATACATTTTGATGGTGCACCTGCCTCCCAGTTTGACAATTTCAATACGACTCTCCACGTACTTCTTATAGAAGCTTTGTATATCTTCCATTGCCGCAAGGGAGACCCCATCCAAACCAAAATCCCGATAGCCTTGCTCTGTTCTTACTCTCATAGTGTGTCCATTCTGAAGGAACTTGTCCACGCCCCATTGCATCATTACCACTGAAGTCTGAAGTAACTATTCTGCTCAAATCCCCATCTCTGCGAGCTGTCCATACATTCTGTACACCTGATCCTGTGCCACTGATCTACTCAGCTAGTTGATCAACTGCCAGATTGCTAGGAGCACAAACCAGCACCTGGTCCTGATTTTCTTGGCAAGATGATATACAATTGCAGCTGATGTTACAGTCAGTTTTTTTTTTTCCCAATTACAGGAGTCTTGGCTGTTGCTACAACTGTTGTAAGGACAATGGCTCCTGAGATGACAGCCTGCTGCTTAACATGGAGATGATCTCTTTGGGTTATGAGCTGTGCATGAGGGCATAGTTAGGTTACTGCCTACAGCTTTGTTAGATTAACCAATATCAGCAGTGGTTTTGACATCCATTACATTAGGATTGGTGTGCCACTGATCTACTCAGCTAGTTGATCAACTGCCAGATTGCTAGGAGCACAAACCAGCACCTGGTCCTGATTTTCTTGGCAAGATGATATACAATTGCAGCTGATGTTACAGTCAGTTTTTTTTTTTTTTTCCCAATTACAGGAGTCTTGGCTGTTGCTACAGCTGTTGTAAGGACAATGGCTCCTGAGATGACAGCCTGCTGCTTAACATGGAGATGATCTCTTTGGGTTATGAGCTGTGCATGAGGGCATAGTTGGGTTACTGCCTACAGCTTTGTTAGATTAACCAATATCAGCAGTGGTTTTGACATCCATTACATTAGGATTGGTGTTTATACTTGGAACTGGCCACTTTCATCATAGCTTTGTGAGCAGGGTTTAAATCTCCAGACTTGTTAAGTGAAGGAAAATTGACAGCCAAATTGAGCTACGAAATTGACTGAAGATTACAGATTTGGAGCCCAACACAGACATGGACAGGAACAACATATCTCTTGTTTGTAAAGTTTGGTACAAGAACCACAAGATACCTCTGCATTCTTGAGGATTTATGATTCATGATATTGCTATAGCTGACTTTTGTTATGCTTTGGAATATTTTGAAAGCAACTTGACTACAATGGCAGTAGCTAAGAACAATAGCTCCAGCTCTAGTGAACAACGTTGGCTTCAAATACATGCTAAAATGGACAAACTTGGATAAGGTTGGCTTCAAACACACGCTAAAATGGACAAACTTGTACAAGATCAGCTTCAAATACAAGCTAATATTGACAAACTTGTAGCTTCGAATGAACAGTGTATTGCTCTTATAAAGGCATATATGGAAAAAATAGCAAGACCTGAACCAAATGCTTATGCTCATGGCCAGCATCAATATGCTGATGGTACACTTGGATCAAATGCTTATGCTTATGGACAACATGTATATGCTGAAGAGTATCATTCCATTGAACCTTGGCAGCAGAATGGTTATTATGGTCAACATGCTTATGCTTATGAGCATCCATCTCTTCAGCAACATAGTTCTTATGGATGTAACAGAAATGGTTATGCTTATCAGTACACTTCTAGCTTTGATCAACAGCAAGCAAGTGATTATGACCAATACAGTGGGATCAATGATCAAAGGCAACATGCTTATGTATATGAGCAGCAAATATCAGTAGAAGCAAATGTATATGCTCAACCTAACTGTTCCTCTGATGTGCAGTAGGGCTATTATCACCATATGCAGTATGGACAGCATGAGCAATATGGTTATGAGTATGGACAGCCATCTGTTGTACATGACGAGCATGGACAGCCATCTGTAGTACATGATGAGCATGGACAGCCATCTGTTATACATGAACAGCAGAATGACTATGAGCAGCATGTCAAAACTATCATAGAGCTACCAATGGTGATGAACATGTGTGTAAATTGCTATCTAAAGCTAAACGTGTTAGACAGCTTACTAGTGATACAATACGGGAACTGCATGCAGCGGGCTTATGCTATCGTTGTGCTAAGCCACTATCTTGTAATCACCAAGCCACATGTAGGGCAAAGTCTGCCAAAATAATCTTGCTATTTGAATATTATGATGTAAATGATGGAGAACATCTTGTTGAAGACCATTCTGGTATGAGTCCACAACAAGAAGTTCAGTTCAAGAAGGAAGATTATGGACAGCATGTGGACTTGGAAGACCATCATGCAATGGAAACTTTATTAGTGAGTACTATCATGATGATCGTGTTTCTAGCAGTATTTGATTTCGATCTTATGAAAGTTAATCCTATGCATGTCAAAGATACAACTTTTCCTTTTGATCCGGGAGGCTACATGCTGATTTTGACCTCCTGTATAGATTAGTACTACTATTGAGTATTAGGTAATCTTTTCTTTTATCCCTTGTAATGCTGTACAGAGTAGTACTCTGTTCTATCCATCTCCTCTTTAGCTTGTTTCTAGGTTTGTTTTTGAGGACAAAAACTTTTGGGAAGGGATGGATTGTAAGAAGTTGGAAATAGTTAAAATGTTGATAATATGCCATGTCACACTGACATTGGTATATAAGGAGATAAGTTGTAAATTTCCACATCTTTTTGACATATCAATACATTTACAATCTTTCTCTCCCTTCTTGCTCTAAGCTTCCATGGCTTCTTCATCTTTCCTGTCTTTCTCTCTCCAATTCTAGTCTTTCTCTCTCCTCGTCACTCTATTTCTCTCTCTTCCTGCAGTCTTTCTCTCTCCTCTGCAGTCTTTCTCTCTCCTCTTTCTCTCTCCCTAGTTCTCTCTTTGACAATTTCTTATAGAAAAAGTATTTAAATCAAAACTATTTACAATACACATGTTTTATAAAATATGTATCTATATCAAAATTGTTTATAAACAAGGACCCATTTCTAATGTTGATCGCATTACAAGCTTGATAAGGCTTAGTTCTCCATGTTTCAAGTCTTTTTTTAACATTTGGGCATACAATGATGGTTGATATCTGGAACAAACATTTCATTCTTTGCTAACATCTAGAATTTTTATATGATAATTGTATCTTCATGATTTGCTAGATTTGTACATACAAAAAATATATACATTTCTTCTAGAATTTACATATTTGCAATTCTATCCATCCCAATGCATAAACATTAAATGCTTTTGTAAACACATTTTTGCATTTAGGATCTAAAATTTATAGTGTAAGGCACATCTTAAATTTCATAAATGACATAACATTGTCTTTTTTAATACATCATTTTGCTTCTATTTCATTTACATCCTTCTCTAGATATGCATATGACACTTTTTTTTTCTTGAACCTAGATAGATTGATCCCAATCAATTATACCTACATGGACATACTATGTTTGTGTAAAATCCAACATCAAGCATAAAATCACACCCTAGATTTCAACTATATCCAATGTAACAATCCTGTTGCATTGACTTCTATACACACATTTAATATATGGCAATAACATGACCATATTGTGAATTGTTTCCCCATTGTAAAAAGAAAAATCTATTATAAATGGTTGAGATCTAGTAAATGCTATACATCTCACCAAGGATCCATGAATTAATTGCATATTTTATTCATGGAAAAAAGAGTATATATTTTTAGATATGCTTTTTTAACTTTTTGCACAATATATCTCATGACATAGAAAATTTAGAATTCCCATAATATTCAAAATATAACATTCTCCAAAAGTACCAAATGCAAATGTTTGCTAAATCTAATTGCATCGTGTGTAACCCTTGTTAAAAGGGTTGTTTCTAATATTTTTTTAGTGTTTTCAAGGTGGCCACATGCAATATTCTTTCTTCATGGCTACCTTCTCTTTTATGATGAGCATCATTTGTTTGTTTTCGTTTTTTATTTGTAACATTGACTTTAAGTTTCAACACTCTTGCTCTTTCTTATTTACATTTGTAATTACTCCAAATGTTATCCCATTGTTCCAATTTTGATATATCAATATCTTCTGGAATAACATCACTAAGATCTATATAAGATTTTCGTGTATTTCCAATAATATTCTCTAATGTTTTTTTTGTTTATCTCAAGTTGTGAAATATACATTGATGATATTTCTTCACGTTCTTCTTATTATAGTATCCTCAATGTTTTTTTCAATATGGAATCTTATATGTATATATGCATATTAATATTTCTATTATAATATATGCATATTTTTAATCATAATTTTTATAATCTATTATAAAAAAGTATTAATATTACAATATAAAAAAATATCTTATTAGATTTCTTAAAATAAAATAAAGGTTAAGATATAAATCTTTATATATATATATATATATATATATATATATATATATATATATATATATATATATATATATAAACATTTTCTATTACATTAAATATAATGAAAACATCCTTCTTAATTTAAGTATAATTATATCTACATTTTATTACTAGTACTTCACATAATCATAATTTAAAAATTCATTGTATAATATTATAAAATTAAAATGTGTTCCATTACCAAAAAGTTAAGTAAACTATTTAAATTTTATATATATCTATTTTTCTAACAAATATTGCATACTATATAGCCAAAATTGACCCTCTATTTCTTTTATTATTTGAAAATATTGTATCCATAAACTATTAATTATGATTATTTTTTTGGAAAGATGATAATAAAGTATATTCAAAATGCTCAACAATAGTAAATTGGTGAAAAAAAAATAGTTTTAATATAAGTAGAGTCATATGAAGAAGTGAAAAATGTAACATCACACATTGTAAAGCATATTATGTTTATTAAGTGCAATATTTTGAACACACAAAAATATCAATAAAAATTTTAATGAATATTTAATAGTTTTCTAAATTAAAAAATATTATTCTATACGTACATTTATAGCTTAGCAAGTTGATTAAGAATAATCACCTTGTTTTTAACAATAAATTTAATAGTAAAAGTGACAAAGCAATTGTTACCTAAATCAACAATAGAAGTGGCATTATGATATTAAGGGTTGAGAAAATTTTACAAAAATTCAAGATTTGTGTATCAAGAGAGACTATACATACAACACACTAAATCATCATAATATAAAAACATTATGACTATTAAAGTTTTTTTAAACGTTTGTTAAATGTATGGTAGCAAGTATTAAAACAATAATTTGGATTTTTAAAAGTCCAAAATGGCTAATCAAGTAGATCTACTTATTATTTTTCATTTCATAAAATCAAATACATAATTTTATAATCAACTAGGCCAATTTAGAATCAATTGATTGGCACATTTTAGAAAAGAAATACTTAGTCCATTTGAAATCTTTTAGTAATTTTCATTGATTGCAAAAGTTTAAAATTATCTATTTGATTAACATAACAAATCACCATAATATAAAAACTTTATCATTATTAAAGGTTTTTTTCTATTGGTTAAATCTATGGTAGCAAGTATTAGAACAATAATTTTGAATCTTCTTCAATCCAAATCCCAAATCAAGTAGATGTTCTTATTGTTTTGTAAGAGATGGGGAATACATGGGAAAATACAGGAATAAATAATAGAGGAAAAATACATGCTACACTGGTGGTATATAAAATGTAAGGGACTTGATATTTTTACCATCAGATAATAATACAAGTCTCCTTCATCTTCACCTCTCTCTCCAAGCTTTCATGGCTTCTTCTTCTCTCTTTCTCTCTTTCTCTCTCCTTTTCTAGTTTTTCTCTGTCCTCGTCACTCTATTTCTCTCTCTTCTGCACTCTCTCTCTCCTATCCTCTTCTTGACAAGTGGTATCAGAGCTTCTCAAGTTCTTGATCCAGTTCAGTTAGTCATATTTCATTTAGTTCCTCCTTTCCAGTCTCACAAATCCAAGAATTTCAAGTACACAGGTACAGATATGGCAGCAGCATTGGAGTGACCAATGGACATTTTCAAGAAGAAAACAGGCAGCATTGAAGACTAGTGGGCATTTCCAAGAAGAAGACACGCATCATTGAAGGACAGCAAGCCTAGAGCAGGCAAAAGACCTTGTCATTTTGTAGAAAGCTCATCCTGAAGGATCATGGGCAAAAGAAGAAGTAGTAGCAGGAGAAGCATCAGCATCAGCTTTAACACAGAAGCCAACAAACTGCTTTTTGGGAAGCACTTCATGGCAAAATGACCCCATTTGGTGGGACAACTGATTGTGGCATTGGGAGTAGCAGTTCATTGACAAGAGTAACAATCTCATAAAGCTGTTCAGGTGGCCTATTCACGGATGAAGGAGATATAGAATTCCATTGCGATTTGGTGTTTCTGCCGACTTTAGTTGCATTGAGCCATTGCGAGCTGATATTTATGTGGGCTTTAATTGTGGGATGCTTCCTCCAACAGAAGCCTGCTTACCAGTTGCAAGAGAAAAGGGTTGTGGTACCGTAATCTGTACAGTCTTCCGCAGATTTCAAACAGACAAATGCATCCTTTTGACATGCTGTTGAGGTAGAAGCTGCTTTACAAGATCTTGATTTATGCAACTTCCCTCAGATAAGACTCAGTGATCAAGTTGTACAGAAGCTTACTTACTTTGAAGATAAGACTGATATATTTGCCGTTCTTGGATATACATTTGGATTCCAAAAAGATAATGTGAGAAACCAGTGGGAGCACCTAGTTCTTCTTCTTACAAACGCACAAGCACGGCTTGCACGGGAGAAGCTTCGATATCAGTAGTATAGAGAAAGAAGCTAATCTTCAATCTGGTGGTTTCCTGTCTTCTTCAACCTTCTGCCGAGTCTAAAATGTGGTTTCTTGAAACTCGAACCTTCAGACGCTACAGTCTACCAGTACACAGCACCCTGTCATTTGACGCAGTTGGATTATCTGCACTCTATTAATTGCTTCTTCGCTCTCTCTTGGACTCTTATGAGGATTGCACTTAAATAGATTGTCCGTTTCGATCATAACGGATCTCTCTCCCAACGTGGCTGCTGTTGCATTTCCCTTATTGCCATCGCTGGATTCACAGATTTGACTAAGTTCGAGGTGAACGGATTGTTGGAAGGGATGACCCCTCCCACCTCCTGAAATGATGAATGCATTGTATCAATCTCATCAGGGTTTTTAGCGATGCAACTCCAAAATTTGAGCCCTCACAGCCGATGAACTCATCCTCAAAACCATCACCATCTGAATCAGAGTTCTACTTCTCCTGGCTCAATTCATCTTGTTGTTTTAACTTCACTTTGCCATGGGGATTTGTTGTTCGAGAGTTTTCGTTTGAAGTTGCTGGGCATACTTCTGCTCTCAGAATTAATACTGTTAAGCAAATTTTTGATCCAAGCTTCTCCTCTGGATGATCCAGAGAATCTATGGAAGAAAATGGAATTGAATGCAGATAGGTAAATTTGAATGAGCCTTGACTGTAGCCTTTCAGCAAGCTTCTCAGGCTGTGAAGGGCATGAAGGATTCTTTATCTTGGGTCTAACCTTTAATGATCCAGTTGCCTGCAATGGCCCTCAGTTGCAGTCTGCCCTCCGTTTAATGAAATGAACAACAAGAAAGGGAATTTCCCAAAGCATGAAGTGCTGATGTATTAGGAGAGAGATAGTGGACAAATGGAGCATTGGATGATGTTGCAGAAAGGGAATTTCCTAGACATGAAAGCAAGGCTTCTTCAAGTTTTAGGAATACAAAAACAGACAATGGAATTGGAGCAGGAATGCAAGATTTAGGGTCTACAGATACGCATTCAATCTGTCTTCCAGTAGTAAAAGAAAAATGCAGGACAGCCCATGGACATATACTGTCCGCTCACAAGCTGAGGCATGGCTCCAAGACCTGGATAGTTGTGTATTGCTGACAGATACGGATGCTATGTATTTGGTTGGAAACTAGCCTAGTGGTTATACTTGTTGGGGTTCAGCTCCATGTTGGGAATTGTTGTGACTTTTTGATCTGCTTGCAATTGAAAACATGAGATCAACAAGATGAGATGAACTATGATGGATCTCTCTCATTGTTTTTGCTTTGCTCATTAAGAAGTTAAGTTTTCGACACATGAGATGCCACCAAAGCTTCCAAAGTCTGCATTCCTATTCCCAAGCTTATGCTTAGCCTAGACTAGACCAGCAACAGAATTTCAGTATGAGGAGAGCTTGTTTTGCTGTGAAGATAATAGATTTGAATTGGGCATGCTTGTAAAATCCACTATGAAACTTCAAACCTTTGTGCAAGAATATCTTTATGCAATACAGCACCCCCCTCTGAGAAAGGACATGCTTATGGCTTTAGTGATTCCAAGGAAGGTGAATTGTTGACTAATTGTGCAACCCCAGAGCTTGACCATGCTGCAGCAATTTCTAAGCCAGATCTTTGATTGCTAAAGACTGATATTCCATCACACCACCATGATCATGGTTGATTAACAAAAGAGACGGCTGCCTGTTTCACTGAAGGTGTATTGGATCATGTCCTGAAATTCATCAGTACAGACAAGGACAAGAACGATGTATCTCTTGTTTGTGTAAAGCTTGGTATAAAGTAGAAGCTGAAAGCTGGAGAGAGAATCTCCTCCAGGACTGTATTGCTTATTTGTCCTATGAGCATCCTACTAAATCTCCAGTGGGGTATTTGCTGAAACTAGGAAAGAAGTTGTTGCCAATGTAGTCAATGCAGCAATTTTGATGTGATCCATCATTGGGAAGAGCCTTTGATACTTGGAAGGCATTATGGGGTACAATTTGGAAGATCTTCCTTCTATGCCCATCTATGCAGGCTGTGAGCTATTGAGAGCTCAATCCTTCCCTTCCAATTGAAGAAATTTTCCTTTTCAAGCTCAAAGATTCCTCTCTTGGCTGAGCATTGCAACCATGGAGTTTATTAGAGTATAATAGATTTAGCCATGAACATGCAGGTAACTCAAGATTTAAGAAAAAGTCATTAAGACCCAAGATCTTTGCAACAATGTGCATTAAAAAAACATGTATACCAACCGTTTGCTTCCCTTATTTCTATTTCTTTACTACCTCTTCTCTTCCTTGTTATACCTCGTTACTAATCCTCCACATACATATTATTTTCTTTGTATACAAAGCACATTGTTTTATGTTAATGTTTCTAAACTCCAAATTGAAATATATCTCTTTTCATCCATTTTAAACTTTACAATACACACAAAAGTAGTGAAGTCAATACTTCAAAAAGTTACTTTTTAATTTCATTCATTGAACTTTGATACATTTTAATGGATATTCTCATCTATTTTTACGAAAAACTCATTTTTATTAAAGGTACATAAAATTTTTATATAGTGATATTTTTAAGCTTTTACTTATTTTAAATGTCAATAATTTTTAACTACACTTTTAATTTGAGTTTTTTAAAATTGTTATCTTTTTTGTAATCTCTTTTTCTTCATTTATTTCTAACAAACACAACTTCAACAGTAATAATTTTAATTATTTATCATATAACTTAATGGAATAATTATTTCTAATTAAAAAATACAGGGTATAAGGTAAATCACATTATTATCTATTTTACATTTCCTATAATACTTATATAACTTACACTTGGATATCAATACATTGAATTTTTTATTTTAAAACTAGTTTCAAAAGTGTATTTTTTATTTTTTCTAAAACCATCTCAATTTTATAAGAACACACACACACACACACACACACACACACACTCTCTCTCTCTCTCTCTCTCTCTCTCTAAAAATAGTATTATCATTAAAATTTATATGTTAGCATTAATCATATAATATTATTTAAATCTATATGTATATAATACAACATAATATGCACAATTGATATCAATAACTATAATTTTAACTTAATTTTGCATTCAATACTATCACAATAAAATTACAAATTAACATACTAAAACACAAAGTTAAAATATTATTTCACATTATTAACAAAAAATTCAAACAAATAATATAAACTCAAAAAATCAATAGTTATTATATTGTTAAACAATTTTAAAGTTTCTTATTAAAAGTCTAACACATAAAATCGAATACAGAAGTTTATTTTTTATTGATATGATATTTAAAATCAAATATAACAACAAATAGTAAAACTCCATAATCTTTTATTAACATTGAAGTAAAAAATATAAAATAAATATTAACTATATTATTTCACGTATATCTAAATATTTGTGTTGAATTATTCATATTTAAGCTTTAATAATTATTTAATTTAATTATTAAAAAGTGATATCTATCAATGTTATCTAATGTGAAAAGTTATACGAAAGTATAACTATCACTCAATACCAAAAAATATAGATCAAATTTATATAGCGATGCTTAACACCAAAAGGAAAATGAAATATCACTTTCCTAATGATTAAACTCTGAAATATAAATTCCATGTGAACATGGCTTTTAATTATTATTCTAAATATGCAAAAATACAATTTTAAACTTTTAAGATCAAATGAAAATGTTAAACAAATAATAATTCTTCTAAATCAAATATTAAATTACAAATTAAATGTATACATTTTAAATCTAAATATATAAAAAGTAAAAGTTATTGAACCAAATATATATAATGAATCATAAATTTACACAATATAATTAAATATTTAAAATATTAAAAACAACTATTGCAATTATTTTTAAGTCATAACAATTAAACAACTTACCTTTTTAAAGTTTTTTTTCCTTTATCTAAAACTGCAAAACAATTTTGTACAATAAAGTTATAAATTTCATATTAAAATCATCTAGTCATCGATAACATTTATTAAGATTATAAGTGAAAATAATATGAGAATTAAAAGTATAAAAAGTAACAAAATAACAATTAACTTGAAAAACCTTTACATTTTACCTATTCTCTATCACACTCTTTTAGTCTTCTTCAATTTCTTTAAGATAATAACTTGTAGAAAAAACATATATTACACGTATATATAAATTTTTAAATGAAATAAATTCTTTAAAACACTATATATTTCTCTCTTTAAAAATCTCTTTCTCTCTCTCCCATTTCTTTCTTTTTCTCTCTCTTTCTATCACTTCACCATGTCTCTCTCTTTCTCACTGTGGAATTAGAGCTCTCTCTCTTTGTCTCTGAAATAGACACATGAGCGACGTTCCAAGCACAGCTTTCTTTTTTTTGAAAGTAGTTGAAAAGCAACAAAGTAAAAAATTTGAAGTTATAAAATCAAGAAACTTCAAAATAGAAACTAAGACACGTACGCACAAATTACAATCCTTATCATTTAGAAAGTCAAAGATCATTAGACTTTTCCTTATTAACCCTGCGCATGCAACTCAATACTATGGACCAAAAAAAGCGTGCTACGTTAACATGCTTACACCCATTTGACCTTAAGCAAGGTTAAACCGCTCATGAGCCATGCTCAGATATAGACAACAGACATGATGAGCACCAGTACAAGCTGACTCACCCCGAGCCGGTGATGACCCTGAGCAAGCGTGACCTCGATTGACCAATAAGTAGCTCCGCTGTCAGCACGTGTCAGTCCGCTCGCCTGTCCATGAGTAAGAGTCGAGGATTGACGTCCACACGTTGAAGGCTCACGCTCGGCACTCCCTGTCCACGAGTCTCACAACTTCGCGGACTGTCTGAATCGGCACCGGCGGATCCTGGCAGACCCCTGTCTACGAGTCAAGTCGACTCAGCCGCCTACCGCCTGCTAGCAACCACGGCTCAAGTCAAGTCAATGGTTAATGCCAATCAGGGTGGTTACACACCTAAGTGCAGTCGCCCAAGCTATCAAGATCCGGCCAATAAGAAGGCCGGATCTTCGAAAATGGGCGCCCCCCTCTTACACGCTAGGGGCGCTCGGCATCTCCCCCGAAAGGGGGTCTTCAATGTTCCCCCCGCCCCCTTTCAGTGTTCCACAGGGCGGGGGAGCTCCCCCATCTGGTTTCGTCCGCAGTGTCGTCTGGTTTTGTCCGCAGTGTCGACGGGCTCTCTGATTGGCTCCTCTGTTTGTTGATACGTGGGCTCTAGGCAAGATGCTTCCCTCTGTACATGCCCGTTGCTACAGAGGGAGCCGTTGCTACATGCAGGATGCTTCCGCCTCTTTTATTGCCCGTTTCTCCACCTCCTGTGAAGCATCTCTGGCCGCCAGGCTCTCTCTCTATTTTCTGCCCACATGAGTGGGCTCCAGGTAGGATGCTTCCCTCTATGGCCGTTGCTACACAGGGAGCCGTTGCTACACAGGATGCTTCCATGTGTTGCATGTTTCTCCACATGTATAAATGTCATGCCAGGGGTTGCCATGCATTCGTGTTCATCTCTCTGTGTTCTTCTGGATTCATCATCCCTCTCTTCGCATGAAAATATACACATCGTGAAGGTGGGAAGGCATCTTTGATGATCATGCATCCAGCCAGGTCTCTCTCAGTTCCAGAAACCGGATTAGGGTTTAATCATGGCCAATTGGTTGCATGTAATTTGCAGGCTTCACAAGTGATTCGCAAGCTTCAACGGAGGTCTTTATTAGAGCTCTGAATTGGAGGCGGAGGTCTTTATCAGAGCTGTGAATCACAGGCTTCACAGGTATGCTCTCTCTCTCTCTCTCTCTCTCTCTCTCTCTCTCTCTCCTCTCTCTCTCTTTGATTGACTTGGTAATGTTTTATAAACCATCGAATGTTGGGGAATTGTATCAAGAGAGTGATTTTGTTCTTTCTCAAAAGCTTCATACAGCTTGTAAAGGACCTCTCTCTCTCTCTCTCTCTCTCTCTCTCTCTCTCTCTCTCTCTCTCTCTCTCTCTCTCTCTCTCTCTCTCTCTCTCTCTCTCTCTTGTAGGAAATAGAATATACACAACATAAATTTGGATCTTGTAGTTGTCTGAAAATAATGGTATGGAGAACATAAATGAATTGTATGGAGAATTGTATACACAACATAAATTTGGATCTTGTAGTTGTCTGAAAATAATGGTATGGAGAATATAAACAAATTGTATGGAGAACAGTTGGTAACAAATTAGCAGTAGCGACTATGGCCTATTGTTCAATAATGGTGCTTGTGATACATTTTTGAATATCATTAAGAAACTTTTTGAAGTAGAACACTTGCTGACTGCCTGTTTTATTATTAGTTGAAATTTTAAATTCCTTGCTGACTGCGCAGTATCAGCTTTCTCAGCAGCTCCCTATGCAGTATTGTTTTATTAGTAGAACACTTGCTGACTGCGCAGTTTCAGCTTTCTCAGTAGCTCCCTATGCAGTACTAGTTGGTAGGGGTTGTTAGGTAGATATTGCATAGAGGCCCTGGAGAAGATGAAGTACCATCATCGTATATTTCGTTGGCTCACATTGCTTTCCAAGTCTGAAATCTCAAGGGCTGACCTGCATTTGGCAATTGCAGAGGTGAATCTTCCATCCTCTATTGTGAAAGGCCTGTTGTGATTCTTAACTACGGCATCAATCTTGATTAACTTGAAAGGCATGTTGTGATTCTCTTGCAAAAAACTTTCACATGTAGAGTTTGACCAATCTTTCAGCACCAACGTCTTTGGAACACCACAAAGTCTTGAAACTTTTTGAGTGGATCCTCATTACAACTACTGTTCTACCAATTAATTTATTTAAATGTATTTGTAGGAATGTATTATTGTAAATTTTGAGTATGCTAAACTCTTGCTAGGTGGTCTAGTTTCAATTTGACTTAGGTTTTATTGGAGGGTTTTTGTTTGCTTAACAGTGTTTCATCATTGCAGTGAATCCTTTCTTAGTTCCGCTATATATGTTTGGCATCTATTACAGGTTGACAATGGCTAAAAATTCTTGTGTATACATACATCCCATCATTTTGTTTGAATCAATGTATCTGTGTAACATTTTCTTATCTTTATTGTTCTTTAACCATATTGTTTTCTAATTGTAAGATAAATTGCAATGTAATTGGAATTATCCTATAGTTTTCACCTTACTATCAATTATTGTTATGTAAATAATAAAAATGGATCAATTATGTAAAGAACAATAAACCTGTTTGTCCATTCACATATTGTAAATGATGGATCAATTTTCATGCGTCAGGTGGAGCTCGATGGATTCTCAAGAGAGCACTCCCATGGAGGAGTTTCATCAATTCATGTCTCAAATGAGCCAAGATGCAATATGCAATAATGACTTCATGTACTTTTCGAGCCAAAGTGTGGGTGTTCCAAACCACATGCCAAGCAACACTGCTGTTGGCAATATCCTTGTAAATGTGTTTCCAAACCGCCCTCCTTTGATCAATCCCCGTCCTCCTCAATTCGTACCGTTCCAACGACCAAGACAATTAGGTATACAGAGACCCACAACAGTACACAATAATGTAATTCTTCGTCCAGTTGCACATAGTCATCAACATGGTCCCTCGACACCACGACAACAAGAACCACAAGCAATAAGTTCTTGTGATGCCAACCAGGACACATGTAAAGAGGTTGACTTGGTTCAGGCTCAAGAACCAATGGTGCCATCTTCTGAGAATGCCAACAAACAACGTCCACGATGAACATCATCGGAGTCTAATGCTCCTAAACCTCCTAAACCAACGAGGGCGCGGAAAGGAAAGAATCAGAATGATGGTCCTGAGACATAAGATCATTCAATAGCCAAAAAAAAAACCGTTTGCGCAATGGAAAGATGCATGGACAATACAACTCATTCACATCCGAGGATCCATGAGTATGGAGTTCTCAAAGCCATCGAAGCAAGGAGTGGATATATGGTCCAAGGTTGCCACCCAGCTAGCATCGCTATTTCCAGAGTTTGACAAAGATGGTGAGGCATGTAGAAAACGTTGGGGACGCGTTTATGAGTCATATAGAAAGGATAAGACCCACAATGCCATATCAGGCAATGATCGCAGGATCATTTGTCAGTGGTATGATATTGTGGATGAATATATGTGGAATCGTGCCAATGTTGTTAGCGATGCACATGCCTCGTCTGTTGGTGGGTTGTCTTCATCAGAAGACAACAATACATCAGTCTCCAATGATCAGGGTGACCACACCCAAGAAGACATTGGCTCCAATGAGCCTTCGAAGATCGTGCATGATCAAACAACCAACCAAGGAGCACGCAATAAGAAGGGTAGAACGATAGAGGAGTCTCTCAGTGACATGGCTAGCACCGCCCGATCAATGTTAGCCAACCAAAAACCAAACCTAGAGAAAAAAAAAACATTTGAAGAGCACAAGCTTGTTATCATGGATACACTTGCCTCCTCGGTATCTGGTCTATTAGATGTAATCAAAATTCTTAAAAAGGAATGATGAATTTAACTGTAGATGAATTTGGAACTTTAAAAAAACAAGTTTTTTATTCTACCTTTACATCTCTCTTCAATTGTCTCATAAAGTTTGGTCAAATCTTTTGACAGGTGAATGGACGACGAAAGTCTTTTGATAATGTGTATCATGGTGCTGTAGTCGCTGTCATAGCAATGTTTCAACTATTGTTGAGTGATTTGGATGATGGGGACGGTGACAACATGCTATTGCATACTTTGATGGAGTGCATGGCTCGAGGTTACGTTGCACGTCGAGCCAGGATAGGTCAGCGAAGGCATGATCGATGGTCATGTTGGGCCTATCCAAGACCACAAACTTTTATGGAGCAGGGGCTTCTGGGGAGTTATACAAACCGAATGTTTAAAAGCAGGTTACGAGTTAGCAGGACTAAATTTGAATATCTTGTCGTGAAATTAGCACCACAAATGCAACACAAGAATACGAACTATAGAAGGGCAGTACCTGTGGAGAAGCGGGTCTGTGTGGCTCTGCATCACTTGGCGAGCGGCTCAAGTTTGGAACTAATAGCCGATTTGTACAGAGTCTCAACTTCGTTTACATAGCTGGATGTTTTGGGCTTTTGCGATGCACTGGGTGCTTCTGGATTGCATGGTATGTATGTAAAGTGGCCAATGCCACAACAAATGCAAAAATATGCTGGTGCATTTCAAGCCCTTCGAGGCATACCATATGTTATTGGTGCAGTAGATGGTAGTCATATACCCATCATTGCCCCAAGGGAGAACCACGAAGATTATTTTAATAAGAAGGGCTTCCACTCTATTATTCTATAAATAAGCGTGGTAGCCAATTGTGTTGTTTGGGACTATGATCTTGGCTGGGCAGGTTCTATGCACGATTGGAATGTTTTCCAACGTTCAGACCTAGGAAAACGATGCATAAACAAAGCTCTGGGACAATACTGTCTACTAGGCGATTGTGCTTATCCTGCACGCTTTTGGATGCTTCCTCCTTTCAAGGGTAGTAAGGATGGGCTATCTCCATAACGTTATTATTGGAATTACATACAATCAGTACTCGTTTGCCAGTTGAAAGGGCATTTGGCATCCTTAAAGTGCAATTTCGTATATTGTTAAAGAGATGTGACATGCTTTTATAAAATGTCCCAAAGATGGTGGCAGCATGCATTGTTCTACATAATATATGAATTGTGCATGGAGATGGTTTTGATGATGCATGGATACATGAAGCGACAACAGAACTTGATAGAGAAAGTAATGCAGCTCATCAAGACATGGACCAGCAAAATAGTTTGAGGAATGGATTAGCAGAGGTTGCTATGCTAACTAACATAGGTACCACACAACCAATACAAAGAGCTCAAGCAGTGGAGCCAACACAAGAGGCAATCCATCTTGGGGGGGCATCTCGAAGAGACAACATTGCTCAAGCCATGTATCGAGAGAGGGAGAGCGCAAATGTGAGAACAATCTTTGGTGATTCTGACTCTGCAGAGGAGATGGACGACGAAGACAACGGTGAGTAAACACACTCTAACTCTGCCTATTATTCAGCCCATACTGTCAAGCACAATCACATCCAAGGAAGTAATTTTCAGTCATCCTTGCATCTACAACGCAGGTGGAAAGGTGGAAAGAGGGGTGGTGTGCTAAAAATTTTTCCCTCTTTCCACCTTTCCGTAGAGAGCTCGGTAGAGCCATGCCTCAACAACATGGTGAAGGGGTTCAACTCCCCTGCTCTCTTGGAAGTGAATGAGCTTCCAAAAAGCAAAAATTGGTCAATAGCAATTAGAGGAGGTGGAGCTAGGTGTTTCCCCTTCTATGTAATTTTACATCCATTGCATTGGATGTTATCCGAAGGAGCACAAAGCTTTCATTATAATTTGAGAAGCAAAAGTAAAGCTCTCACCTCACTCTGATTCAAGATGTTATCCGAAGGAGCACAAAGCTACAATATGTTAGGGCACACAATTTTCTGGTTCATGGTTTGTAATTTGTGATATATCTGCTATAAGGACAGTTGATGCACATCTATTGTTGATAATCATGAGGTAATGTAAATTTAGTGTTGTGTTGTCCCCAACTAGTACGCTTGATTTCATTTTTCTGGTACTCAAAGATAAATGATTTATTGTGTTTTGGTATCTATCAACTATTGTGGCCTCACATCTAGTGTGTGCCAGGAAATCACAGAAATTGCAGCAGCAGCAACTCTCTTTGCAACAACAACAACTTTGTTTGCAACAAAATACATCACTGCTTCAACAAAATACTCCATCACTACTTCAACATTAAGCACAATCACATCCAAGTAAGTAATTTTTAGTCATCCTTGCATGATTTTTCTAAGTTTTCAGTCATACTTGCATCTGCAGTGCAGGTGGAAAGAGGGGTGGTGTGCTAAATTTTTTTCCCTCTTTCCACTTTTCCGCAGAGAGCTCGGTAGAGCCATGCCTCAACAACATGGTGAAGGGGTTCAACTCCCCTGCTCTCTTGGAAGTGAATGAGCTTCCAAAAACATGCATAGTAGTCACCATAGAAACAAATATATTGGCGCAGAAAGCAACGAGGCAATAAGGTCATATTCTTGGAGTTCTTTGGTAGGAAAAACTTTAGATTCATGCTTTTAGTTTTATTGGTGACTTTTTTTAAAGGTTTATTAGTTGGGTTAAAGTGTTTAATCAAGTATTCTAAAAATAATTTTATGAGAATGATGATCAACATCCGTAGTGTCCCTTCATTCACATGCGATTCAGGAAGTGTCCAGTGCGTAGGTGGTGGCCGGTATGTAAACGATTGTGGACGGAAGATGGACGGACACTTATTGATAACGAAAAGTGTCCATTGCCCAGTGTGTAAGCAGGTGGTGGACAAGTGACCGCCCAAGTCAACTTTTCTTGTGCCCACAAATTGGGCACAGATTGGGCGGGCAATGGTGGTGTGTAACCACCCTCAGACTCGGTTGCTACTAGCAGTGACCTGACTCGTAATCTCACAAGGACCATGAGGGGCTGCTGATCTCACTCGGCAGACTTCTTTATCCTCGAGGTTCAAGTCGACAACTTCGTGCGTGGGCTGTGACCACGAGTCATGTGATTCAGACTCCGGAGAGTACTTTCCATAGTTCACGAGTCACTTGGCCTTGGTGGCTAGCAAGACTCCCCCGTCTACAAGTAATGACATGCTCACAACTCCTTCCCTGACTATGAGTCTAGCGACTTGGTGTCTGGCGGATCCCCCCTCCACTCCAGACTACGATCATTGTTTCCATACTTGCAGTCACCATAAAAACACAAGGCATAGCACAATCACTTGTGGTATAACACAATCACTCACAATCTACACATAAACACACATGCACTCGTAGACTCATTAGGGACACATACACTCGCATTCATAGTAGTGCACATGTAGGCATTGTGGTCATCGTATGGACACTCACTTATTGTCTAGCACTCACCACTAGTAGTCATAGAGCACACATGCAAAAAACTCATAGTCATGAACCATAAGACACTCATAGGCATCAAGATAAGCACACACTAGGCACATATAGGTGTAACCACTCGTAGTCATCATAAAGTACACCCAACTGTAGTCTACACATCACAAAGCATACTAGGCACTCGTACTTATCACTCATAGTATCGTGATCATAAGTCACACTCACATTCTTAAACATACCACTCATAGGGAGTCACACTTATAGGGAAGCACTACCATCATAGGCACTGATGCTCGTAAGATGGGAGCATACACCATACTTACCTAAGGTGACACACACCCACTC